>NW_027106991.1:893802-902032 GCF_000696795.3 Halyomorpha halys
AATAAATAAAATAAAATAATATAATCTCTAGTCACATTTACACTCTTATATACAATATTTACACAATCGACCTGAGGATTCCTGAGCCCACTCTATCCCACACGTGTGAGGGGTAGAGCAGAGCTCAAAAGATCCCAGCGCATCCCTCTCACCGCATCACTGGTAGTGGGCCAGTGGAGGCTGAGCAAGTGCACTAAAGCCACAAAAACAAAAGATTGTAAACGAATTTTTTTTTCACTAACTCAAATATTTTTATTAGAAAGTTCAATATCTTACACAATGAATTAATGAGCTTTCCTTTATTTTATTATTTTTGACGGTAAATTCATTAATGGAAGAGTTCAATCACAGTATAAGACATTTTTTTTTTAATTTGCTTAATAAGTCCAAATCACAATGAAAGTTTTTTAATTTTTATTATTTACATTTTGAAAAAAATATATATATATTTATTATCCTTAAACAATCCGGATGAACCAAAGGAAAGCGGTAACTGTACTCAAATATTTTATACAAATAATATTAATAATGGTGTTCTTATTACTTACAACGAGTAAGTAATACTAATTTCACAACATAAAAGGCGTAGTTGAATATATTTAATTTAATTTTTATTGAAATAGAGGTATTGAGGAGCTATAAGTTGAAGCCCAGATACACTTGCAATGTCCGGGGTCAGTACTTTGAAAATAAAGTATTTTTTTCCCAAATTACACTTCTTCTTCATAGTAAAATTTTATAACTGCCCGTTAGTACATTTTACAAATGGGAGTAAAAACAAAACAAGGTTTTTTGGCAGAATACAATTTTTTATATTTTTTTAAGGCAATCAGTAAAAGTGATGTTTGTCTAGTTATCTACATGTGGCCAACCTATCCTAATCAAGTTTTTCATTTCATGGGACCACCACTTATTGAAAAAAGTCAACGATTAGAACCGGTTCCGCCCACAGATCTCAGAAGGATAGGCCTAGGCCTAACCATCTGAGCTACGGACGGTCCACGTAAAACTTTTATAGTTACATTAAAAACATAAAAAAATAAATAAAATGCTTTATTAGATTATAAGAAAAGCAAAAGTTTCTGTCAAAACTTCCGGAGTACGCAACATACAACTTTAGTTTAACCACTCTAAATGAAACTAATGCTAGTACATTTCAAAACAGCATTTTCTTTAATATTAATATCAATACTTTTCCTAATTATATATTCAATATATAGATCTAGTGACGCGGTTTAGAGAGAAGCACCGGGATCCCTAGAAGTCCTGCTCTTTCCTCCGCAAGTGAGGGGAAGAGCTCGGCTAGGAGTTCCTCAGGCTGAATGTAAATATTTTAAATTTGTTTTTTATTATTTTTTTTTCTTCCTTATATTTCTTACATTGTTATCATTAATTTATACATTTGTAAATATAGTGCAAATGAACTTCATGATCCCTGTTACCTTTGTCTATTAATATAATAACCATGGAAACACGATAAAATTTATTTTTCTCTTTATTTATTAATCAATTTCTTCGATATTTTATATTGATCCATTGTTTTTTTTTTAGATAGCATTATATGATATCCTTCATATTTGTATCATAAGTAACTTAAAATGTCCTAGTTCAAATACCACTGGACCCCTTTTCTCAAAATTTTACCTTAATTTAGCAGTTTTTTCTCGAAAGGCTTCCTAAATTAAGATTTTGATTTCACGTAGAACAGTAGAACTTATAATTTCAATGACGTTTGAAATACTCGAGTGAGTCGAGGACGAAGTGGAAGTGGATGTAATGATGTTTTAATCGTAAAAGAAAATTATCAATTACGCCCTATACGTTTTAATATTTTTTATTAGAAAAAAAAAACAAAAAAACATTTCCATAATCATGATTACATCAAAAAATTTCCGGCACAAAATTCTCACTTTCTGTGAGAATGATTCCTATAATTTAGCGTTTAGGTAGAGTATTTTGTTTCATATACCTGTATTTTATATAAGTGAATATTAAGATTTTTATTCAGGAAACTCCTGGTTCTTGGCAGCGGTCGCCCAAGAAGTACCGTTAGATTTCCCACTATTATATCCTATAGGACTTTGCATTTCCATGTTCATAACTGTTCGTTGCTCATTTCTGTACAAAAATTGTTTTGTTTTTTAACAAAGTTGAACATCGGCGTTAAATAATGTCTCCAGACAGTCTACTCCCATTCCCATAAAAACATTAATAAAACCTATAAACATATCGTACCAATAAAATAAATAGTTACAATTCTTGGTGGAACATTAAAGTTGGATGCCCTAAATGTTCCTTGAATCATATCTTTATTGATACTGAACTTGGTTAACGAAACATTCGTGATTAATTAAAGAATAATATTTATTACGGCTGATCTCTTGACTCTGAGTAATATTGCAAGGAAGAATTAATATTTTTCATTTTTATAAACAGAGCCGTACGGCTGTAAAACATGGTATCACAAATTTTTTGTGAAAGGGAGTTTTTATGTAATAACTGATTCCTTAGAACTGATAGAATAGATTTTTAAAATAATATTTAGAAAATCGTTATTTTTTAAAGAATAATAGTGATATTAAGTTACGGCTGGTAATGGACAGATGGTTGGAGGTAAAACATGGTCACTGAAAAAGACTGTCGCACAACGAAGACTGTTTTTAATGATGAAAAAATTGATAGATTTATTTATTGATAGATATTACAATCTGCAACACAGTTGTGGGCAATAGGTAATAGTGATGAATGATCTCATACATACTAAAATTTAAAAAATAAATTAAATAAAATAAATTTTAAAAAATAAATAAATAAATAAAAAACTAAAAAAACAACTCTCTTAAAATATATACAAACAAAAGAATAAACAAGGATGAAAAAAAAAAACAAAAAAAATTAAATTCAATATTTTAGATGCCAGGAATAGTTCTCACACTTCCGCTGAAAGCAATGATTGTTGGAAAATGTTAGATTTTGCTCCCTCTCACACAAAAAAAAAGATGGAGTTATCAATCAAAAATTAATATATCTACTTCTGAGAAATGACATTTTTTTAAACAAATTAAAATTCTACACAAAAAATTTATTCAGTTTATTTCGAGATTTTTTTCTATCTAATAGGTGTTATAAAATAAAATTTTCAATAAAAATTAAACTCATATTCATTAGATGCTCCAATAATAATTTGAAAACAATAACTTTCTAAAAATGAATAGAAAACTTCTCGTATTAATAAATATCCCAAACATCAGATTAATAAATAAATATAGAAATGATACAATTTTTCTTTGATTTATTTTAGGTTGATCACGTTAAAATCCTATTTCGACATCCTTATTTACACAACAATAAACAATTATCTTTACTATGTACTGTATCACTTTTCCGTGTTGTGTAGTAGATCTCGTTCTACAGAAAACATTAAGGCGCAGTTTTCTCGAAGCGATAGCATGTGTTGCAGTGATAGTGTTTTAATTAGGATTGCGAAATTGTCTAAGAAATAAAAATTAACACCATCCAATAATAGCTTGACTACGACTAGCTTGAATATTAAAGGAAACCACCTGGAGACAACAAAATTACAATGTTCTGAAACTTAAAGGAGGATATTACTTTAACTTCAAACTTATTTGAATTATTTGATGATAGGGATACATAGCTAATTTATGGTTCTTAGGAATGGATGAAAATACTTGAAATGCTATTTTTTTTTAAGTACTGAAAGCGAATTGAGAAAAACTCTAACGTTTGAGCGTGATTCTGAACAATCAGCTACATGTATAACCAATGTTCAAGGAACACTATTTCTTTACAACGTACTCAACCCATGATCCTCCATGGGTTGTAGCGTTACTGATTTTCAATTGACATTTCTAGACAAAAAAAAAATATTCAAACTTAAAAGTCACTATTGTCACTTTCACAGGCAATTTGCGAAATTTTAACAATTTTAGAATTAAATAAAAATTAACGTATTAACATTGCAACTTGGTGTATCTAGTTCACAAATTTATCCGAAAACGATAGACTTAAATCGTGTGTAAAAAAAATTTAATTCTCATGAATCTTACCGCCGGTTCCATCACATATTTAAAGTGTGAGAATGGGGGAAACAACACAAGTTCCTAGTTTTATATCTCCGCCCATCTGTATCCAGTCAGGCATAATAGTACAAGAGCCGGGAAGAAAAAAAAGGCAGTTATCTCACCCCAATTTTTAACTACTTTAATGAAAACTATGTATAATTACTAACCAAAACTGAAGAGTCTGCCAAGTACAGATAGGGGGATTAAAAAATGGCGGCTGTTTCAAAACACTAAAAAAACATTAATTTTTCATTTGGAGCTCTACATCATAAAAACTACCAACAACACTAGAAAATCTATGAGAACATTATTTAAAGAACAGTAAATTTGCTGAAATATTAGCCTTAAAAGCTATTTACATCCAATAGTTCTCGAGATTTGGCTTTTTAAAAAGTAACATTTCAAAAAAATTATTGAAAGATTAGTAGTTAGTGATTTAATTTTAGAAATCTATATCTCAGGAACTATGTGACGTATAGATGTCAATTAGCAATCAAATTAAAGCTAGTTTAATGTACTATAAGGTAGTTTATGACCTTTACCTTCCTAGGAATAGTAGTTTTCATGATATTTGCTAAAATAAATTGATTTATAATCGTTCGGACAATAAGTTTGATTTATGAAAAACTTCATTTCAGAAACCATTTGACGTACAGATGTCTGCCAGCACTCAAATAAAAGCTAGTTAAATTAATTATGAAATAGTTAATAATGTTTATCTTAGTAGGAATGTTTATGATATTTGACAAAATAAACTCACAAACTGTTAATTTCTAGTTTTTCGTATAAAATGTTGGATTTTTGAAAAAATATATCTCTAGACCCATAAGACGCACATGTCTGCCAACACTCAAAATAAAGGAAATTTAACTTACTATAAAGTAGTTTATGACAGTTATCTTCGTAGGGGTAGTAGTTTTTATCATATTCACAAATGAATATAAATTTAGCTAATGAAAATTTGACAAGAATTGTCGAACAACAATAAATCAATTTTTTTTATTTTAGCAAATTTCATGAAAAATACTACTCTTGGAAAATAAACGTCTTAAACTACTTTATAGCTCATTAACTAGCTTAAATTTGAGTGCTAATAGACATCTGTACGTCAAATGGTTTTTGAGATATAGATTTTTTGAAAATAAATTCACTAACTACTGATCTTTACAACATTTTTATGAAATATTGCTTTTTAAACAGCTATATTTAGAGAACTATTGGACGTAAATAGCTCTATTAGGGCTTACATTTTAGCAAATTTACTCTACTTTAAGCGATGCTCTCTTGGATTTTCTATTGTTGTTGGTAGTTGTAAAGATATAGAGCTCCAAATGAAAAATTATTTTTAACGTTTTGAAACAGCCGCAATTTTTTATTCCCTCTACCTATACTTAGCAGATTTATCAATTTTGACTAGTAATTATACCTAGTTTTTAATTAAGTAATCAAAAATTGGGGCGAAATAACTCCCTTTTTTCTTCTCTTGGGCTCTTGTACTATAAGATATCGGAGAAGGTAGCTTATAGTACAAGTTGTACTAGCTTTGATCATCTTAAAAAATTACAGTTTGTCAGAAAAAACTTTTTTCTCGTATTCTCCATTTTTCTCTATATTTCAACTAACTCAGTATGGTTAATTTAAAACAGCCATATCATCCAAATACAACAATAAGGGTAGCCAATTAAAATAATTAATAGTAAAATATGTTCAAATTTAATAGATCATTCTCCTGAATGAATAAAAAATTAATTATCATTCAGTACGGTTGCCACATACCTGTTCCGGAATTTAATGAGTTATACATAGTTTTAATTTCAATGAAATAATAATTTAATTGAAAAATTTCAAGGTAGTAGAACATATTTCATAAAAAGCAAACAAACAAAATGTTTTTCTGTATTTTATTTCGTTTTATGTAACCATTTCAAGTATAACTGACATCGATTGAATTCCAAATAATGCTAAGTCCATTCTGATTGACGTCAACAGAGATGTACCTTCCTGCACAAGACACTCACGTGATACCAATCACAGGGAACAAAAAAAAATAAGCAGGTGATTTGCCCAGATACGGACATATTATCATGCCACCATTGATAACTAAATCATATGAATATAAAAGTCAATATGATACTTCATTTTATGATAACTGTAGCTTATCTGTTTGACTAAAGCAGGAAATTGAGCATTTCAGCTAAAAATAAAGTCTGTTGAGGATGGTATGGTTTAATATGATTTTATTTTTTGAATATATATCAACACACACATTCACACAGATCCTCTTCATAGTATTTCCTCAAAATAGTTTCTGGAGATCTCATTGGGAGAATAAAGAGTATAGGACGAGCCATCGTTCAAACATACATGAATCTACAAAGGAATTTTTCCATGCTTAAGCGAAAGTAGTTAACGAAATAAATTGATTTTTACAGTGTAAAATTATCATTTTACAGTGATCTTTAACATCTTCGAAATAAAGTAACCCGAGGAAAATACTTTTACGCATTCGTAAGTGAAAATAAACAGACAAATTCGAAACCAAATTTGTTCCTGAGTGTCTAAAACAAAATGTTAGCCAAAAGTTTCGATTCTAAAGACATATTATTTTTCTTAATTCTTCAAAATTGTTGAGGTCAAAAAAAGAGATCTATGAATGCACCAATAGTGAAACACAATAAATAAAATTTTAAAATATGATTATAAAGATGACATGATTTCAATAGGGAAATTAAAAATATGACAAATATGTGGATTGTAAAGGTGCATTTACCCGAAACGTTGAAAAGTATGGAATAGGTTATATTAATTTTGAATTTTTTTTTACCTCAACAATTTTGAAGAATTAATATAATCAAACTACCTAAAAAAAAATTAGAATTTTTTTTATATTTTCTACGTAAATACAAAGCAACCTACTTTGGTAAAATATTTTAACTCGATTTATTTTGTAATCACTATCTATTTTTTTGTGATTAATATACATCATACATGGCAGCGGAATTGCTCGGATAAGGATCCAGCAGTGACAGATAATCATTTATTCTGTTTCTGTAGCCTGAAGTCAACCCTGTGAGTTCGGGAGCCCTTTAGGGTTCACCCATCCTCAAAAAATGGGTGCTCTTATTGGGGAAAAAATAAAAAATATTGGCAGTAAAACGTGATTCTGACCAAATCACCCCTTGCACAACCGATGGTCAAGCAACAGTACTTCCGTATAAAGTACTGCATCCCTGAACCTTCAGGTTGGAGTGGTACAGATTAATTTATTTTATATGTCATAAATAAATTATATAAACGCATATATATCATTTAAATGAAAATTTTATGCGAGTCGTTACAACAAAGAAAGTGGTTAACTGTCCTTTGTTAACCTTCACATTAAATTCAAAAACATAAAGCCTATTCATTATAATAAATACATAGAACAACAATGGCAACGTGTTTTGGCCGTATGCACGAGACTTGATAAAAAAAAAAATTAACAAATTTTTTTCTTAAAAGAAAACAAGCCAATTGTATTGGAAATTACTTGTGAACATAACTGACATTGGTAACACAATCAACCAAGTCATAAACATATTTATTGCTAATAAATATGTATCAAATAGAGTTGCTTATCACGAATATGTTATGATATCATTAAAAAGTCAAAATAATAAATATATTAATTATTTATTATGAATGTTTATTTTATGAATTTTTTATTCTAGTTTTTCAATTAATACGACTAGATCGAAATGAGTGCAGAAGGTCGGTTCGATTTTGGCTTCATAAGGGGTATTCATGATGTTGTGTTAAATGTAAAATGTTTTACCATGTTAAATGTTATAAGTATAGGATTGTGAGCAGCCCTATTTGAAGTCATGTTAAACGTTAAATGCATAAGAGCCCCTAGCGGATTTTATCAGCGACTTGTTTTATAAACCTTTATGTTCATAACCTTTCCTTCCAGAGCCTCATGTTATTGTTTACTTCGAATTTGATTTAAGTTTCAGTTTTGATTTGAGAAATTTATTACAACATGCCTAGAGTGAGTGAAAAGTGGAATTTGTTTGAAAGTTTAGCTTATGAGTGTCTATTGATCTTCAAACTTGTGAGGAAGAGAATGAAGATGAGCTAATTGACAACTTTATTGAAAGTTTTTG
>NW_027106991.1:902342-903052 GCF_000696795.3 Halyomorpha halys
ATTTTTTTCCATTTAACATGAGTTTTTCCATTTAACACGCTTTAACATGTTAAACTAAAGATCATGAATACCCCTATAGTTTTGAATAGAACTTAACCCATAAAGTACAAGAGTCGGGAAGAAAAAAAAGCCAGTTATTTCACCCAATTTTTTATTACATTAATGAAAACTATGTAAAATTACTAGTCAAAATTGATGAGTCTGCCAAAATTGAGGCGACTGTTCAAAAAAATTAATTTTTCATTCTGTGCTCAATATCTTTAAAACAACCAAGACTAGAAAACCTAGGAGAACGTCATTTATAGTAGAGTAAATTTGCTAAAATATGAGCCCTAATAAAGCTATTTACGTTCAATAGTTCTCGAGATATAGCTTTTTAAAAAGCAACATTTCATAAAAAAGAGCGATGAAAATCAGAAGTCAGTGAATTTATTTTAAGAAATCTATATCTCAAAATCCTTTCAACGTAAAGATGTCTATTACCACTCAAATCAAAGCTAGTTTAGTGTACTATAAAGCAATTCATGACCTTTACCTGTATATAAATAGTAGTTTACATCATATTAGCTAAAATAAATTGATTTATAGTTGTTTGGACAATAAGTTTGAGTTATGAAAAACTTTATTTTAGAAACCATTGAACATACAGATGTCTGTCTGCACTCAAATTAAAGCTAGATAAATTTACTATAGTTTCACTATGATATATA
>NW_027106991.1:903141-958459 GCF_000696795.3 Halyomorpha halys
TTAATGTAACATTTACATTTCTTTGTTTTTTTTTTAACAATTGATTATGGAGTGGGGGATAGTCTCGTGCAAAAGACACCCCTAACTATTTACAAAGTTATAAGAAAAAAATTAAGACAAAATAAATAGATAAAAATAATAATTCTTAAGAAGAGAGATTTTAAGAGATTTAAAAGTTAATGACAAAAACAATGAAATTTATGGATTTAATAAAATAAATAATTGACTTCTGAGAAGTTTGTCTTTGAAGTTTTTAAAAATTTGTATATACAAAATAAACCATCCACAACACTAAGGAAAAAATAATGACGAAAAGCAAAAATTTTAAATGCGCATATCTCCAAAAATATTCATATATTTTTATTATTGTCCCTACAAAACGGAAAAATTCTAAAAAAACTAAAAAATAGCAAACTAAATTTCTATTGGCCTTTGCATCCAAAGTAAGGAAGTAAGGAAAGTCATATGAGCGGTGTAAGAATATCCCGAATATTGTTTTAAGTCTATGGTAAAAGAAGAAATAACCTAATCAAACACATGTTCTTCGATAGTGTAATGAGTAATGTTAACAAAAGTTCATTTTAATTAATAATTAATATTAACTAACTTAATTATCTCATTAAACTTCAATTTAATCAACTTAAACTCTGATATATTTCCAAGCAAATAAAAGTAATTCAAAAACAGGCATATTAACCACTTTAAAATTCGGATTCGAAGCACATGTTTACAGCTGAAATATCTAAATGAATGATGTTTTTATTAAATTAAAACTAGTTTAAAATAAAATTCAAAACTTTTATAGTTCAAGCTATGAGAAGAATACAACACAAATAAAAAATACAAGTATACCTAGGAAGCTTCAAGAAACATTGGTGAGTCAAACTGATTTATTATCATCGAACTTTAGATATCTTGAAAATGGTTCAGATTTTTCAAGTTGTAAATAGGTGAATCATTATTAGATATGGCTTTGTGTTATCTTTTCACTTACCTAAAAAAAAAAATTAAGTTAGTAACAATATAAAATACAAGAGCTTACCGAATGATGGTTATTATATAGACTTCTTAATAATCAAATATGAAGAAGATAGTCAGGGTTGCGATCAAAAAGAACAAAAATAGTTTAATATTTAGTATTCGACGTTTTGCCCCACTTTGAAGGGCTTCATCGGGGCTAACAAGATACGAAAGCAACTACGAAAATTCAGTAAATGAATAGCAAATGAAATAGTAAGATACAAAAAGGTAATTTAAGGTAGGGTTAATATAATGTAAAAATTAGAGAAAAGAAAATCACATACAAATAAAAGGAAGGAAGAAATAAAATAGTATTTAAAGACTACTACAAAAGGACTACAAATACAAAGAAGGAAGAAATGAAATAGTATTTTATTAATAATATAAAATTATAATAAATAAAACAGTATTTAAAGACTATTTTTTTCTTCCTTCCTTTTATGTGTATATAATTATCTTTTCACTTATTTTTTGCATAATATTAACCCTACCTTAATTTACCTTTTTGTATCTTATTATCTTACTATTTTAAAATTTTCTTAGTTCTCTTTATATTGTTTCTATTGCCCTGAAAAAGCTCTACAAAATGTGGCGAAACGTCGGATAGGAAATAGTTGTAAACTATTTTTGTTCTTTTAGACCACAACCGTAACCATCTTGTTCATATTTGAAATTATACGGTCAATTATCTATATATATAAATAATAAAATTTTTCAATTAATACTAATTACTAATCTAAATGATAATTATCAAGCCTATAGGAACTTATTTTCATACCAAAGTCCTTTAAAACAATAGTCAATGCTTCATGCTACATTTTATGCAACACCCAATATCAGAGCTAGGCAAAAATAAGCTTTGATAAAACTACAAGCTAAAATTAGTATGGAAATAATAATTGTAAATAAATGGTTTATTAATAAACATTGTTTCTATGACTATTTCAGCTTGTAGTTTTATGGCAACTAATATTTTCTCAACATCCATAATATCCCTACAACTTCATATCACACTTGCTAATTAATAATAATAGGTTTATTATCTTTACACAGTCTCATTTCTTATTCATGTGGGTTCGTTTTCAGCACCATATCCATCTGTACTTAACTTCAAAACAGATTATTTTTACATATTACCACGAAATTAAATAACAATTTTATTTATTTATTATAAAATACAGCTTTTCCATACAAATCATCAATTTGTCTTTATCAAAATACCTTCGAATTTTGTTCTCCATATTTCAGGACCTCATGCATAACTATATGTTAATGTATAACTATTTGAAATGTAAATTATCAGTAAATATGGTTCATCATATTTTTTTAAATCTGATTTACTATGAGGTCCAACTGGCTCATGGTAGAAAGATATCAACGACTGAAGTAAACGCCTTTTCAACTTCAAAGATGATATATAAATATAAATCAAAGATGTATTACTATTTATTTTATTTTTCAACCATCGTGATTTTTAATAATAATTACGATGTGTAAATAGCGTTTAGGTATGTGAGTTCCTTGTTTTGAGTTGAGCACTTTCTTGATTAATTCCTATATGTAAAATCCTTGATGCTCCTTATTACGTTACAAATAAACTCATCCACAAAGACCTTAACATCCCATTCGTTGCAGATTTGGCCCAAAACAGATATGGGTCTTTTCATTCCAAACTCCTTACCCATCCTAACCCTTTAATTCTTAATCTTTCATCCTCAACAATCCCTGATAACCCTCCGAGGCGTCTGAAAAGAAGATGGCCACGGGACCTTCTAATTTAAATTAATGCTTGAAGTACGGTAGTACCATTGGTAAATGGGTGGTTCCTTCCCAAGATTTTCAAGTGTATATGTAACATACTACATATTTACCTATAGTATTATTTTGTACAGTTGTAAATTACATTAAATAAATAATTAAAAAAAAAAAGGAGGAAAAGGGTCAAGCTTTGTTCAAGCCAGGAAATTCAGGTACAGCTGGTACCAGCTTAGGCTGTTGACTTCAATGTTAAATTTTTTTAAGGTGCTACATAGACCGTTAGAAACTCATTTTTTGTTCTCTTCCCAAGTTAAATATTTACATTGCATATTTACTTATTGTATTGATTACTTGTACAGTTGTAAATCACATTAAATAAATAAATAAAAAAAAAATTCCTATATAAATTGACTCAAACGACTTCCGCCTGTTACACGAGATTTGACATTGGTTGACCTTATATCTCAGAACGATTTATCACAATCTATACAAGGTATATTATATATTTTATTTCTTTGGTTTCGTAAAAGAGTTAGGACTTAGGTTTAAAGTTTTTTTATATCTTTATTGGAATTTACAACTGTACACAATGATACATTAAGTAAATTTGATGTTATTATGGAGTGATACAGACGTGTAGAGGTACTCATTGGTAGTACTCTAATGACGTTTTTACTCGGAAGTTTGTCAGGAATGGATGAGAAAACAAGGTTAGAAACTAGTGGGTTTGGATGGTTATGGAGTTTATAATGGAATGGATGATACCTGGTTCGGGCTAGATCGGTTACATATGGAACATTAAGATCTTTATATATAATTTATTTGTGACAAAGTAAGGAGCATTGAGGATTTTGGATTGTATGTATTGGATACAAGAGGAATTCGAGGGTTTAGTGGAGCCCCAAAGGTCAACTCCGTATGTTCAGGGCCCTGTTTCATAATGAAAACTAACAGTATTAGTTCAAAATACAAGTATAAAAACAACCTGTTAATTACACTAATACTTTTTTTCCATAATAGGGAGGACTATTAGTGATATTACAGTAGTTAAAAAGTACTAAAGTACAAGTTACTATTGTACAAGTCAGTATAATTGTATTAAGTTAAATGGACAATACTAATAGTATTAGTTTGTACTTTATTATGATAGGCCTTATAGTTTAAAGTTAATTTAAAATCGTCGAAATCTAATTTATAAAATTATTAAGGTTTTTATAGTACTATAAGTTATGATGAACCAAACTGATAGATAATTTCAATTTTATAGAATTATATTTTAGAAATAAACGGACGAATTAACATAAAATAATACATGACTTAAATATGGGGACAAAATTAGTATGATTTCTTATTGGTAATTTCCATGAAACTATATTTTATAATAAAAATACATAAAATTGTTATTTAATTTCGTGGTAATGAGTAAAAATAACTCGTTTTAAAATAGTTAAGAACATATGAATATGTTGCTGAACATCGAAAGCTACAACATGCATAAATAAAAAAAAATAAGAAAGGAGTTAAATAAAGTTAATAAAATTGAATTAATAATAAAAATTAAAACATTCTATTGACAATATAATAAATATTCCACTTATTTTTAAAAAAAATTCTTAGCAAATTCTCCAAGTTTCATCAAAATTTAATTCATTATTCAAATAGTTCTTTTTCCACTTCCGCTCATCTCTATAATCCTATTGATGAGTGAAAACGACAGTGGCCCCGAGACCTTTTGTAAATAGATCTAGTGGAAATATGCCATAGACTAAATTCATTATTCATGAGCATATGTGGTTATAGTGTGCCACTAGCAGCCTGCTAAGGTTTTCAAAAGGTTTGACGCATTGAGCGAGAAAAGCTATGTCCTTTCAAACCTCCACTTTTCTCTTTATCAGAAGTGGTAGTAACTTAATGTGTGCTTAATAATCTTTCTTAACATGAATTTTCTTTAGTATTACTTTTGCTTAACTACATAAGGTATCTATAGGAAGGGGGAATGTATTGTGATCGTGTAAAATTTCGAATTTGAGTCGTACGAAACTGAAATAACGTATTTAAGGTAAATGCTTATGATGTGACAGTAACCTTTTTCGATACAATCGATCGGCAGTGTCACATTATAAAAATCTATATTTCACATTTTTTTCCGATTTTCTCAAAAATACAGGCTACAATACTAGGTTTGAATTTTTAAAACGTATACCACTAAAATACATTCAATTTTCTTTATTTAAAAAAATTCACAGTAATAGATAAATACATAACGAAATTTATGAATTATTACTAGAGGAGGAAAAAGAAAAATTGACACATCCGATTCGAACGGAAAAAACCGAAACTACACGATCTTTCTCGATTGGCTTCGTTAAACTGAAGTATTCTTGGAAGGAACAAAATTTATATTCGTAATTCCCACCTCGAGAAACCTTAAAATATGAATTTTATAGAAATAATAATAATCGACCCGAAGATTCGATGCCGATACTAACAATCGCTCCCCGCATACATCTTTCAAATGACGCTTCTCCAAACTCAAATCTACTAAATCAGTTTTAACGCAATCTTCCCATTTACGCCTCGGGCGTTCACCCGTCATATCAGTGTTTATTAAATTTGTAGGGATCCGTACGTTACTAAACCCTATAACCTTGCACTTCGGTCATCCTCAAGGACAATCTTAAACATAAATTTACACCTCACTATAAGAGGCTATTCTGCCCAGGTCATTAATTACAAATCAAATTACCCTATTTTATCACAATTTTATTAATTTTAAAACTTTTAATTTTATATTAAGTTGACACTATCAACAATCATATAAACGTTAGTCTGTTTATGATATAATAAAGAGTGTTTAGACTTAATGTGGATACCAATTGATTTATTTAAACAATAAATACTAGTCTCAAGAAATTGAAAAGATTATATATAAAATAATTTTTATCATAATTTTCACCTTTCCTAGTCATTAAATTCTCTTTCAAAAATCACTTAATGGCTATAACTTTAGCACGATCCCACCAATTTACACAAAGCGCTTTAAGGGATGTATGTAAGGTAGCAAGTGGAAATTCTGTGATGCGCGCACCGTGCCAGATTTGTTTATTTATTTTTATATTTTCTGCGAATTTGGTGTGAATGAACTTCTTTATTACTACTACTATTGTCCTTAATGGTAACAGATTATACGATTTTGCAATAAAAACAGTTCATCACAAACAATTGTATCAGTGATGTGATAAAAATATTATCAATAGCGCTGTGATAAAACAATCATAAAATAATTAAAATTAAAATAACAGTTAACTGTAATAGTATTGGATTGAAACATGTCACTTCTTTAAAAATATGTCCCTTTAATTTAAATTTCTTCCAACGCCCAAGTTTTCCGCTTAGTCACATATAATAATTAATTAATAATTCACGATCTTATTTGGTTCTTCCGTGCCTGTCAAATTTATGCATGAATAAAAATTATTGAAACGTCCATCCGATTTTGATGAATTTTTATTTAGAGATTTAGCTGGTTAGTTTCCATATGGAACTATACCTATATGGTTATCAAAATAAATTGTAACAAATTCCACCAGATCAATTTTACTCTCTGTCATAAACCTCCACCCTCCTGTACTACAGTATCCTTTTTAAATATCCTACTAACGCCTGGTGAACAGATTCACTACTGAGGACACCATCTTGACAAGAGACTTACTTGGAATTCAAATACAAGACTGAAACGACAAGAAACTGCCCGTGATTTCGATTGCTACAACACCTACTTGACAAACGCTCTAAACTATCCATTCATTACAATAAATTAGTATATACTATGATAATCAGACCAATTTGGAAATACGAAATTGAGCTCTGGGGCTCTACAAAACCATCAAATTCCTCCCGTATCCAATCTAAAGTCCTTGATGCTCCTTATTACGTCACAAATAAAATCATCCACAAAGGCCTTAACATCGCTTTCGTTGCAGATTTGGCCCGAAACATCTGATTCCGTCCTTTACTTTCGATTCAGCACACTAACATTTCGAGAAAAGTTAAGGATAAGTGTCAAATGGATTAGTCTAACAAATCGATACATGTTATCATATAGACATTTTAATTAATTGATATGCGTCTGTTTTGTATATTGTATATTCTTAGTACTAAGAATCCCCATAAATACAAAATTTTGTTCTTTTAAGTAATAAACCCATTAAAAACCGTAACCTTAGAACTTGATCTAGGATTTCTATTATCCTTGAACTTTCTTGGAAGTAAAAGTGTAAACAGCCATGAAGCATTGTGAAAGAATCGATAAATAAAAGGATTTGTAAATAAAGATAGATTTGTTATTCTTATCGACAATAAAAAATATACTAAACATTACTTAATATGTTTAAAACTTATTGCTTATGGGAGCATATAAAAGGCAATTAAAAGAAAAAAATATAAAATTTACTTTGAAAAAAGTCTGCTAAGTTCATTAGTCAGCACAGCTTCCATTGCATTCAAGCTAGATACTTAAGTTAGAGCATTACTATCATCTCAAGGTTTAAGAATACATTACAATACATAAACAGCACATACATTACAATACACATAGCACATACATTACGATATTTTTATTTTGTTAAAAAATTTAATTCAACGTTTTAAAATAAAATTGGAATGAGCCGGTGTGAAAAATGCCCGTTAAGAAAAATACATTTGCGTATAGTGAAGTAGTTAATACAATAAATTATGTTTTGTACCAAACAAATCTTAATATCATATCTTCGTTGGGCGCCAAAAATACATTCGATTTTAGCTACACAAAAAAGGACTTTCTGGGACTTTTTGTTTTCCATTATTCCATAATTTATTAACGTTTACAACTGAATAATAGAATAGCACACCAATTACTACTATAAGTCAGAAAGTTTCGTGCCCACTTTTTTTTTCAGACGTTTCGGAGGGTTATCGGGAATAGATTTAGATGAAAGGTTGCGAACTAGTGGGTTTGCATGAGCAAGAAAATCTGAATTACAGGATATTATATTTATTTAAGAACAAATCTGTGACAAATGGAATATAGATGGCTCCTTGGATTATTGGATTTAGGCTCACGCTCCAAAATACTTAAAGATTGTAGACGGGAGAGCTTTGTTTTTCATGGAGCACCAAACGCCAATTTCGTAAGTCCAAATCTTGAAAGAATATGCATAATAGAAAGGCTAACCTGCCTGGAAAATTGAAGCCAAAAAGATAGGCTTTATGATGAACTATACGGGCATGGTAGAGGAGATAAGTGTATGCATATTTTAGCTTTCGATTTCCAGGACTACATCCGAACAGATGGATTAACGGTTTCAAAACAGATTATTTTAACACATTACTATGAAATTGAATAACAATTATACGTATTTTTTTATCTTGAAACAAGGGGGAGGGTAACCTACAAGAAAAATTGAAGCCAAAAAGATAGGCCTTATGATGAACTTAGTGGGTGTGGTTGAGAAGGGGGAAATAGAAGCCAATAATCGATTGTCTTCTGTTTCAGTTTAAATTACAATGGCAGATGTTCCTATAGTTTGTCGAGTATTATAATAATCGAAATCTATGAGCAGTCTTTTATCGTCTCCTTCTGAAAGAGTTAGGATGGGAAAAAGAACCGGTCTCTCTCATATTTGTGACAAATAAATATGAATTCGGTTCGAATTTTAGTAACGGAATTAGGACTGATTGATATGTTTTAAACTCCGTTGATTCTTGAGACTCTTCTCTCCACAGAAGCCCAGCTGCCATGTTGTGCCTTGTACCAGGTGCAACATGGAACCCCTTTCTACATCGTGACGACCTCTACGGCCGTGATCATCCTTCTTGTACCTCATCAACATAAACATGTTCCATATGACCCAACATCAATTGCAACAACAGGGATAATCGTCATTTTATATTAACGCTATTTTAAATTTATTTATTGGTATTTATAATTTTATTAAATACTAACTGACCTGGCAATGCCTCGAAATTGCTATATTTGAAGGATGTATATCGATTTAATGAACATAATCGATAGTTTGATATTTATTTAGTTAAATGAGACATAAAAATATACTTTATTACAATGATTTGGTAATATATATGCAATGACATTCGTTTTTAGCAACCCAAGAAATAAAGGTTAAAAAAACATTCAACTTTCCAACGGTTCTATTGCGTAAGGATTGAATAAAATTCAGAGGAGTTATGAACTATAATATGTATAACATAGCCTAATAGAATTAGTAATACTTTTTGTTTCTACTTGAGAATTCGGGAATTTCGTTGTTAAAGCCTTCCCATGGTGAACCAGTTATTCAAAAGTTTATTGTGGACAAAGATTCGACTATTACCTTTTATAAACGTAGGTCTAGTAACAGTACCTCCTTGCATGGGACTGTCAGTATTTCTGCCACGTATAGGTTGTAGGCGTACAGATCTTTTCGGCGGCCCCAAAGAATGGATCTTGACACTCCCACGTTGGTTAGTACGCGGCGGCAACTTAGGTAGCTGCCAGGGGTTGGCAAAAAGGACCACTAGGCCCACTTGCCGGACTTGTTCCTCCCACCTGTACCAGGGTACACCGTTTAGTATTTTTAGGCAAAAAACCGAAAGAAAAATATAAATCGTTACTACTTTATTAAATAAACTAACTAATTTGAAAAAGTATGGGAACCATCAGAAATGTTTTTCCGTCTATAGTGTTATAAAGATATAAACGCTGGTGTTCTCTTACGCCCATGAAAGTCTACATTAATAATTTCCTAGACCATTTCATTTACAAACACAAATAAAGACCATCAGGAATAAATTAGGAAAAGAGGTCAAAAACTAAATTTTTGAATGGTAATGGGAATAATAATTAAATAGTAGGGATTTATGGCCAAAGCAACATGTTAAAATTGACGAACAATGGATTATTCTAGGGGTACCCAACCCTAGAAATTAAAAAAACAAATAAGATAAAACAATCCAAAGAATTTAATTTTCTCACAAATCTATCTCGATCAATGTAAGAAGACAATTAAAGGAGAGAAATCCTTGGATTGTGGCAGTCTAACAGCTTTATCTGGATTCTGTTGGCCTAGATTGTGCTCTCAATCCGAGGACCAAGACCTGTTATCATGAACTGCGCAAATTACCAACAGCCGTTAGCTTGTGGTTCATATCAATCAAGAAGAAATCGCTACTAATGTTTTTATATACAACAGTAAAAATACAACTAATACAAATCAAATAAAATTAAAGATGAAGGAATGTTTTTAAAAATACAATGATACGTTCAATAGGTATAGAATATTTTAAGAGTTTTTTTTTTCATTCATTTATTTATTTTATTTTATTTTAGTATGTACGAGATCATTCATCACTATTACCTATTTCCCACAACTGAGTTGCAGATTGTAATATCTATCAATAAATAAAAAAGTATTTAAAAAAAAAAAGGTATAGAGGTCAATTAAAAATAAATAAATACAAATTTAGGGGTAAAAATCAAAAACCATACTAGTAAAAAAACTAAAAAAAAAAATTGGGGGCACCATTAAATATGTTGTTACAGAAATGCTTCTGTCAAAAACACCATAGGTCATAATGTTTAAGACTCAAGATTCGGCTTTATGTCAAGCGAGTCAGATATGTTTCTATAAAGAACCCCACTTGTCAATATTTTAGTAAATTTATTCAACTTATTAGTAATTAGTAACTTTAGTAAATTATTTTATATTAAAATTTCTAGAGTTGTAAGTAGTTTTAACGACAAGGAGCTCCGGATGAAAAATTATTTTTTTTAACGTCTTAAAACAGTCGCCATTTTTTATTGCCCCCTATAAAAAACTTGACAGTCATCAATTTTGACTAGTAATTATACGTAATTTTTATCAAAGTACCTAAAAAGTGGGATGAAATATATGACTTTTTTCTCCTCTTGGGCTACTAGTGTATTTCCTTAATAATTTTTACTTTATTTGTACCGGCTAAGTATAACAGATTCTATCTCGAACCTTGCATATAAAATAGGGTTGCATGCAGCACTGAATGCCATAATGCAGGAACTTAATACATAATATCAAAATTGACCTGAGTCGTTGAACTTCTTGCTTAAATCGATTTTAGGGTCGCTTGGATGGACTTTTTATTCCCAAACTAAAATCTGGAAATTATGTATGAAAGCATAGATCAATTATTGCTGAGATGTAATAACGATCTATTAATATCCTAATGTTACATCTGGGTATTAATACCATGGGTTGACAAAAGTTATTTTATGTGTGGTAATATTTTAACAATTAAATTTTGATTTCATAGTAACTGGAACGATATTTTGAATTTTAAATCCAAAAATCCCACCATTAAAGACTTTTTTGTTAATCTTAACATTTTCCACCACACTTACATAACTCCTAAAATAATATGGAAGAAAGAGGGATATAAATGGAATATTATTGACCTTTAACTTATTTATTTATTAGTTATAACTTATTTATTAGTTTTTAACTAATTTATTTAGTGTCAACATTATTATTTATTGTTATTTTATTTTAATTAATTTCTACATTTATTATCATTTTTTTCTAATAATTTCTTCATTTCAATATGTTCTTACTGAAAGTATCAATTTTGAATAATTCTATAAATTAAAAATAAAACCTGTGAAGTAACCTCAATATTTCTCACAGATCACCAGAAAAGAGAAATATGAGATCTACCAGAGTGGGACCTGGGGTTATCTATATAGAGTGTTAATAAAAAAAAAACAAAAAGGAAAAAAATACAAAGAAAGGACAGATAAATACAAGAATACCATTAGGTTAAGAACTAATGGATTAGGATGGGTAAGGAGTTTGAAATGAAAAGACGCGCATCTATTTCGGGCCTAATCTGCAACGAAAGCGATGTTAAGGTCTTTGTGGATGACTTTATTTGTGACGTAATAAGAAGGAATTTGATGGTTTGGTAGAGCCCCAGAGCTCAATTTCGTATGTCCAAATTGGTTTATCATAGTATATAATAATTGTTTGTAGTGTATGGGAAATTTAGAGCGCTTGTAAAGTAGGTGTAGCAATCGAAATCCACGGGCAGTTTCTTGTCGTTTCAGTCTTGTATTTGAATTCCAAGTAAGTCTCTTGTCAAGATGATGTCCTCAGTAGTGAATCTGTTCACCAGGCGTTAGTAGGATATTTAAAAAGGATACTGTAGTACAGGAGGGTGGAGGTTTATGACAGAGAGTAAAATTGATCTGGTGGAATTTGTTACGATTTATTGTGATTCTCCAGTTTTGACACCATTCTTCAATGGATGTTATGTGTGTTTGTAGAGTTTGTGATGCATTAGTAGGGTCGTTGTTTACAGACAGTACATATGTCATCAGCGTATGTTGTTAGGATTGTGTCAGAGTGGATTGGGGTATCAGCTGTATAAACCGTATAGAGGATGGGACCTAAGATGCGACCTTGAGGAACACCGGCGGGCAGAGAAAAGAGAGGGAATACAGATTTTGAAACTGAAAATCCGTACAGAGCATTTTCCAACCATTTTAATCACACTCTTAATAAGTAACGTAATTCTGCTTTACTTTCGCCTCAATATTGACATTTAAACAAATATGGTGCAGTGCGCGACACAACTTTCAAGTAAATTTATCCAGCTATTTTCGAAAAAAAAAATCTAAAGGCCAGTTTAGGCGAAAATTATGAAGAAATAATTTTTAATTCGCTATACAATTTTAGAGTTTCTTGAGGTTGGGGTAAAGAACAGAAATTGTGTACATTCAATTTTAACGAAAAAGTTGCTGTCACATCTCAGGCATAAATCCGCCTTAAATATTTAATTTCAGTTTTGTATAACTTTTTGTTTTTGAGCTAAACTGGCGTAAACATTCCCAATATAGACAGTATCGAGAAAGAGAATCATATAATTATTTTTATTATCTGAAGTGTATGTACTTAGTTCCCAAAATGATACCATCCCTTACCAATTGAGTGGTTATTTTCAGTGTTTTTTATCATCAGGGTATTGATACGGATTATGTTTGCTTTATTATGAGTTTTTATTGTTTGTATTTATTTTATATTGCTTGGTCTATATGGTTATATTAAAATTATTTCATAAATGAAGTAAAATTATGTATCCAATATCAGATAGCCAATATTTATTTATAAGAGTAATTATTTGTTTAAAATGCAAGCTTTATTATGAAGTGCGGGAAACGACTCACATGAAGACATATTTTGAATTATTTGTACAAGAAGTCATGTTCATTAACAAATAAAATAAAAATAATAATAATATTTATAATTTAGTGAAAGTGAAAAACTCAAACAAACAATATTTATTCGAACGGTTAAAGGTTGAAATAAATACTATTTCTCCTATGTATTAAGAACTAAATATTGTGAGTCGCCTAGTAGTTTCTCTAGGAAAGCAGGTATAGAAAACCCCACTCCAGCCTCTGGACCGGTCTTTATGTTATGTCCGTTGGAATATATAGAACCCTCTTCATTCTGTGAAAGTGTATCTGTCTACACTAGAAATAATTGAACTACATAATATTCCTTCGTCTAGAAATAATAATGGGCAAAATATTCTGAACGATAAACCGCCGGCAAGCCAAAAACCGAAAAAAAAAAGTTTTTTTTTTTTTGGGTCCCAAACATTTGACTAAACTCAGAAACCTTCGCTGACTTATAATATATTCTTCAGAAATTTTTGTTATTTATCACCCCATCTATTTCTAGTCTAGAACAGTTTTTAAATAAACAATTGTTCATAATCCGAGTAAATATTTACAGTTATGAATCAGTACAAAAATACAATGCGTGTTTACAATCTGTTTTTCTTTACGAGGAAGGAAATAAACACATTGCAGATACAGGACAGATAATACTGTCGATGACGTACATAGATTAATAAACGAATTAATGTTAACTATTCTCGAAAGTTTGATATAAACCGACTATCTTTTTGGCAATATTTATCTGCGAACAAAAACCATACATGCTTCCTCGACATCTGTCGATTCCACTGGTCATTTGGAAATCATATGTATCACGATCATTTGTATGATGATTAAACATTCAATTGTGACAAATTTATCATTTATACATGGACAAATCAAGTAATAGCGAACCATTGCCGGGACTAGACTATCAGTATAACAAAACCCGTCTGTGTGCTTCCGTCATCGGTATTGCGGGTATTGTATATTCCTTACCCCGTGTTCATTTCTAAGTTAAATCGATCGAAAAATTATGATTAAAAATTAAGCATTCAAAACTATAAATTAAATGCTAATTAAATAAGTATTGTGTTCAGAAAAAATTAGGAGACGGAAAGGGAGAAAGAAAAATATAAAGACAAAAATGGTGATTAAAATCGTCTCTACGATGGGATTACAACTTTTAAAAAACTGTATTTATTGATATATATTACAATTGATACATATTATAATACTGCCATTGTTGGGCAATAGGTAATAGTGATAACTGATCACATTCATACTAAAATAAAAAAATAAAATAAATACGTACGTGAAAAAAATACGATAAAATCTCTCTATAATTATATATAATCATAAGGATAAAAATCAAACTATGTACGTTAAAAGAAAAAAAAATATTAATAACAACAATAATAAAATAAAAATAATTACTAAGTCACATTTGTACTTTCATATACAATATTTATACTATCGACCTGAGGATCCCAAGCTAACTCTGTCCCCCCAAGTATGAAGGGGTAGAGCAGGGCTCTTTGAGATCGCAGCGCATCCCTCTCACCGCGGTATTGGTAATGAGGCAATGGAGGCTGAGTAAGTGCACTAAAACCGCAAACGCTTAACTTGATTTTACAATGGCCACTGCCGTTTCAACCTTCGAGTCGGATTGTAGGGATGTGTGGAGTTGGATAAGGATTAGGATTAGAAAGATTTACATCGAATTCTGAGAATTTAGGGATTCTCAAGTAGTATATAAATATAAGTGGAATTAATACTAAGAGTATATTTTTAATCCGTAGAAAAATAAATAATTACTACATATATTGTAAGCATTTAATTCCACTTAGCGATAAACGTGACTAGACAAATTAAAATTTTAAAAAATATGGTTTAAAAAATTTCACATAATGTTTTTTATGGAGACTAAGAATAAGATAATTTCAAATTGGTTTTGTTTAGTTAAAGAAGCAATAAATTTTGCACAAATACTAATGAAAACATCTTAATTTATTTGATTTTTAACAATAATATAAATATTTTAAAAATAAATCTTTTTTAAAATATCTATATTTATAAAAAGAGAATGGTTGAATCTTTGTCTAGAATAAACTTTTGAATTACTCGACCGATTTACGTGCAATTTTATAAGTACAATTTTCAAAATGTTCCCTTTCGCCATGGGAAGGTTCAAAGATAATGAAATCCCCGGATTCTCCAGAAGCAAAAAAGTTATAAACAAAATTAAGCGGTAACGTTCGGGGGTAAAGTAAGACAATAATTTTTTTTAGAAATGACCATTTCATATTTGTTTTTAGCTTTGTCTCAAAGTACCAAATACCATTTTTCAAAGAAATTAAAAATTAGAAATTTTACACCTCGATTTTTTCGGAGGATTTTTTAAACCAATACCTCAACTTATAAAAAACTATTGAATTTACAAGGAAGAAATATGGGCTTCAAATAAAGGAGAGATTTTTAAATGTTTTGTTTCAACCTTTATTTCCTGTGATGTTAAAAACGAATATCATTGAATTTATTGGTTTCAATTTATGTTACCAAACCATAATAATAAAGTAGGATATGTTTAATTTAACTAAGTACATAAATTTATAACCAACTATTAATTGTGTTTATTAATTCTATATACATCCTCAAATATAACAATAGCGAAGCACTGACCGGTCAGCTAATTAATTTATATAGTTTAGATATAAAAGCCTAATGAGAAATGACCTAAGTAAATAAACAGCTGGAAATAAGCAGAATTTAAAATAAATTATCACAAATATTTTCAGGATTAATATGTTTAAAAATATATTTTAATATTTTGATTCGGGTTAAGATGAAAATGAGCAATAAAATAGGCCGAAACGTAACATAAATGTGATATATATTTATGTATTAATAAAAAAAATTGTTATGTAATTATTATATAATTTTATGTTAAAACATAGGATTAAGGTTTATTCTTTAGTATTTTTTATTCATATTTAATAATAAAAAAGTATTTAAAGCAATATATCATCCAGAACATTACGAATTAGGAAAAATACCAAAGAAAATTCTAATCTAGTTTCTCTTCAGTCTTTCTATTGTGTTTTCGATGATCCTATTTTATTTTCCATTCTTATAGGGCATGAGCAGTAGTGAGTTTAGGGAAGGGGAGAGCGAAGGGAGAGAGTGCCCAGGACCCCACGCCATAAAAAAAAATGAATTAATGACTCATACATTAAAGCCGAATTTATAGTTTAAGAGGGCCCTGGACTCCCCCTCTTCGTAGATGATAATCCATAGTTCCTAAGCCCTACAGTAGCCCCCCACCAATAAAGGGATGGGGCATCCAATCCCCTAGGGCTACCAAGGTCTAAATCAATAACTGGGTACGAGGTTGTATTAAGAAATCTATCGGTGTATTTAATTCTTCTTTAAATCCTTTGTTTTTGCTTTGGAATACATCAAGTCAATATTACTATCGTTCATTCATTTCATATCATTCACTGCACCTTTGGACCTAATATCAAAGATTTTTTTTTAATTTGGCAGTCGTTCCATTGTTAAGAGATTTGAAAAATTAAAAATTTAGAGATATGCCCACTTGTTTTTGAATTGAACATCAGCAAAGGTATCATAAATGGGGTAAAAAAACAGAGAACTGCTGTATAATATTCCCTAATTTAGCAAGAGATATTGGACAGCGATAATTTTACAGGATATACTTGTTTATAGAATTTATAATAAGACAACATTTATTAAAAGCTAATTTAAAATTTCTGAAAGAATTCTCAGATTTGGAAGAAGATAGTTAACCGTATGAAGTAGGTTATAGGAAGATAGCCCGGGTGGCGGTCAACAAAGGTATCAAAATAGTATGAGAAAACTATTTATTGTAAACCAAATTTTCATCCACTTTGCAGGGCTAGATGAAAACAAGATAAAAACATTTTAGTTTTTTCTACTATTTTGGTACCTTTATTGACAGCCACCCAGACTTCCTACAATTCTCAGCTTTATTCCTTGAACATATAGTATTGTTGTGGATCACATGGCAAAATATTAACGTGATATGGAAATGGCTTCATTGTTAAATAAATTAAAAGCTACATTTTCACATTAATTATTACAGCAATGCTAATAGTTGAGTTTTCTTGAAAAAAAAAAAAATGGTTCGAACTAAATAACCAATATACGATAGTGAATTTGTAATAATTCTTTCAATGTTCAATTGCTATACTTTTGTTTTGTTTTGTTTTTTTTGACCAATAGTTGGTATGCTCGAAATCTTTTATTAATTCGCATGCCCAAATAGTTTAAAAGTAAGCAGTTGTATCAACCCAGTTTTTATAAGCAGCTTTTAAAAAATAAACCGTAAAATGTATCTTCATTACTCAAGCGAATAAACACGATGCATCGATTCAGAGGAACAGGACAGCTGATAGAGATAAAAAGATTATGAAAACATTCCCACAGAAAAACTGAGTAAACAAAGATTATCTCAATTTTCTCATAATTAATCTCTCGAATTTCAAAGTTCCCTGCCGAATGAATAATAAAATAATTCCATTGTAATTTTATGGTTTTATTATCACGTACGCCTAATAATTTAAATTTTATAAAATGTTTGCGTATTTATATTAAGGACACTTCGATGTGATAAATGTTGAAATATAACAAAAATAAAGAAGTAAACCTTTGATACAATATATGATTTATTATGATAAAAAAGGTTTGACTATCAACAAAAATAATTAGAAGGCGTTATTTTATCAACAAAGAAGGGGATCAGGAGAAAATAACACAAATTATTTCTAACTTAATACCATAATAAGATTTATTTGATCAAAGTTTAAACCAGAATAATACGATATTGGGACAATTCAACTTAAAAATAATTGTAATAGCCGCAAAAATTCAGTTATTTAGTTTAAAAGTGATTTTAAAAATCAAAATAGTAAAAACATTTTTAAAACAAGAAGTAGCATTAAAAAATAAAAGAAAACAGTATTCCCAATGCGTATTTCTTTTTCCTAAAATATATTTTTTCATTTAAGCGCTCTCATAATTTAAAAGAGTGAACTTACTAGTAAGTTTATTGTCGTGTACACGCATTAAATATAAAAAACCAATTATTCTAGGACAATCATAAGCAAAGACAATAGAAAACATAAAACTATTCTACAAGGTTGTCTATGTATGAATTTATTTATGAGAAAAAGTACATAAAATTACTCTTTCTAAATTAATAATTCAAGCATAAATCAAACAACACAATACATTTTTTTTTTCACTTGTCATGATAATGTCAAATGAATTTAATCACGAAAACTTAATTAATTAAAAATTAATGAAATCTATATTTATTACTCTGCAATCTAGTTGTAAGAGATTAGACACTTAATGGAGGGGATATTAAACACTAAAATAAATTTAAAATATATTTACAACAAACTATTCACTTAAAAATCTTTTTAAAAAATTAATCAATGATGGAATCATTCTCTGAAAATTTGTAACGATAGCCTGTGTTAAGTACACTTCTTTCCTCCAACTACTAAACATCTAATATGAATAAAGAAAAAAAGATAAGAAAAAGAAAAGTTTATTCAGTAAATTAAAAAAAAAAGTCAACAGTTAGCTGTTCTGTTGGTAATGGCGTCAATTTTGATTTAATTAAAGTTTTTAAATGATATCAGAATCCCGATAAACCGTCTCGGTCGAGATCAAAACACTGTCGGTTAATCCGGAGTGAATATAAACAAACTAATATATTAGGTAAAATTCAAAATGTAAAAAACAGTTAATATATAGGTGATTTTTATTCATTCATACTTATATGATAAATTTAAATCTAATTGATTAATTTAAAGTAATGATAGATACAAGATTCAATTTAAACGTAAAAACGAAAAATTTGAAGTTTTTAATAGCAGTGTTGAAGTAAGTTATTTTGAACTTGATCTTTAACAGTACTTTATTGATTTATTTATTTTCTTTTTACTGCCAGTTAATCCGGAAAGCCAGTATTGGCTAAGCGGGGTTTAACTGTACGTAGAAAACCCGCGGTTTTGAACATTCAACAGACTAGAGTGGAAACTTATAGAATTGGCGGGAAATACAATGACAAACTTCACTTGCATTGAACAAACTCAATTTTCTCCTATGCATTTTATGCATCACGGTTCGCTTTTCTAACATCATTCACGCGTTACAGTGATGACTACTTTTACAGTCGCTCATAGATAAGGTAGATGTTTTATGGTCAAATTTATGAGCCACGAAATAAAACAAGAGACGTCGGTCTCGGCAAACAGCTAGCGTTACGTTGAGCGGACGACGGAGCACGCCAACTGCAGGTGATTGCAAGGCGCGATCCCATTGGTCCACCTCCCTCCCCACCACCGAGCCCCCTATATATATCCAATCAGGGGCCTCGTTTTGAGTTTAGTCTTGAGTGAGCTAGTGTCGAAGATTGAGTTGGTCCTCTTTGTCGGCACATCAGTCCAGTCATTTTAGGGGTTTGTTCCTATTTGGAAATAGTCCTCCTTTAGAACTGCGACCCGCATTTTTTGGTGCTTTATCGCCGAACTTTTTCCTTTTGGATTTCTCACATAAATAAACAGGTGAGTGGAAGCTTATAATCACAAGTTATATTGTAGTGTCAATATGTTAAACATTTACTCAAACAATTTAGACTTAACAAAACAATTTAGTGTATGTTTCAATTAGTACGACTTGAAAAACGTTCTTTAACAGACTCATACGATTTAAAATAAAAACGCGAGTTCAAATACCAATCCTTCATTATAAAACTCAACTCACTGAATTACTAAATACTTAATCCTAAAAAGTTTCAAAGTGTATCGCCTTTTAAATAACTTTAATCCCATTTTCTAGGTAATGAGGACGAATTACAAAATGCCTTTTCGTCACACCATTTTTAATCTTATCAAACTTAGAAATAATGTTCTCACAAACAAACAATTAACTATCCATTATAGATTAACAGAAAAATAAACAAATATTCAAAAGTTAGGATAAATTGTTTAATAAATCTATTGTTTAAATTATCATAAACAAAAATAAATGGATTTTATTAAATTAAAAAATAATTTTTAAAGTCATTATATATGAGAAAAACATTTTGAGTTGTTTTACGATCAAAATATTTTTATTAAACAATATTATTCAGTTAATCAAATCTTACAAGGACAGTGGTACACGGATAAACGTTGCTTAAGATGTGTTAGCTCTTACCTCCGAAAACAAAAATTATTGTTCGATTCTAGAGATATGTCGAAAGAATTCTTGTAGTAAAAAAAAAAAATATAGATATCTTACAAAATATTTAATATGATAAGTCTTTAGAATGATGTATTTTTTAAGACTCAAAATTGTACTATGATTTTTTTTGGGCTTAAGTGGTATCTCGCTTAAAGCGAGGATAAGTTGAGCTGTGAATCAATCAGTTAATTTAAGTAAACTACTAAGGACAAAGATATCAGGGAATCTAAAATAGGTGTATAAGAAAAAATAAAAAAGTTAAGGAATTTAAAAAGGGAACTCAGTCCAACATTATATTTTTCATCCCTATTTCATCATATACATTGTATTTTCGATCCCTCATTTATCAAGTTGTCAGTTATTTATAAATATAGAGATAATAGTTTTTCCTTTTGATAGAAAACATTTCAAAACATAAAGAAGGGACTTTCACATTTCCCTTTTTTATAAACAGCCGGGAGTGAAAATCACAAACTTTCGCTAGCTGGAAGAAAGTAGGGCATAGAGTCTGTTTGTAAACAGGAGTGTCATGCAGCGCCTTGACAGCCTCTATGACATTATGTCATAAGTTTTCCCCGACCTAGTTTGCCATGCCAAGGAGTACAAGAAGAGGATCCCACTTCAGCCGTCGGAGCCCTATCAAGGACTCTTTCGACATCTGGGAATCCCGGGTGGTCGGGGAAACTGGAGGTTCGTCCTTATTTCTTCTGGTTCAGGAACAGGTTCTTGTAATCAGTTCTCAGAAGAGAGAAGAAAAAAAAACAACAAAAAAACAAAGCTGCTCTATGTAGATAACATCTACCACACAGAGATCCAGCTGTTCAACTATGTTGTAAAACGTTTCAAATTCTTTTTTTAATTATGAGTGTTATATAATTATTAAATTAAATAATCCCTTATCTTGTATTAAATAATTTATAATTCAAGTTGAAGGTTCATTCAGTCACATGAATTGATTAATCGAATAAATTATTTGAGGGACATTCTTAATCAAGTACCCGCATCCATCATTCAAACCAATTGAACTTACTCCTCTGTCCATTAATCAAGTAGAATTGTTATCGAGAATACAAAAAAAATAACCTCAAGGGTTAAAAATAGAATGCCTAGAGTACAAAATACAAAGTCCAATAGCCAAAGAGCTCGAAGACCTCCTGGAAAAGATCATTAACTACTTGCATAACCACAAAGGGAAAGCCTCGAAATATAATGAATTTTCCTGCTGTCCTAGATCTATCGACAGTGCCCCTGGTATCGGATCAGACCCTTCAGCCTCCAAGGATAGCTTCGACCTCTTTGCTCAAAAGGTAAAGGATGTTGCCCTTTGCCCCTCTCCGCTTCACACAAGGTCGCCTAATAATCATATAATACTCCTTTCATATTTATTATTCTACAGCGCCTATATCCGTTCCTTTTGTATTTGAAATTTAAAATAGATCTTTGTTCTCTTGTTTCATTTCCATTCGTATATCTCACAATCAATAAACTATTAAGTATTCTTTTCAGCCTGGATGTACTCAAGTCATTCGGTGTATGAGTGAATATAAATAATAAGTAAAAAATTTTGAAAACTAATCTATCTAAATGGAGTTTATAAGCAATTTTACACTCCTTATAATGACGTCTTTGGTTCAACTATGATACGATATAAGGAAAACGGGATCATTTAACGAACGATAAGATACCAAAACGCAAATAATGTTATAATTCGTTTTAAATCAAAAGATATTTTACCAGGACTTTGAACATGAGATAAAATAAATTAAATCTCGTTCTTTGGTTAAACATTTTACTTTCTTATCTCGTCATTTCTTTCGATTAGAAACGATTAGATAAGACTCGATTGTGGTCTTGTAAAAACAAAACCACTCTTCTCAACAAGTTATTCAATTCATATTCAGAAGAGAACGCCATCACATTTAATAAAAGATTATCTTTGCTATCTGCTCGGAATGAACAATAGAAAATAGGTTTATTTCGCAGAGGCTGATTATACTCGTACAGTCGAAAATGGCATAACAAAACCTGCAATATTGAGGTCAGTTATAAGTGGCACAGAGATAGGAATATATTGCAGTATATTTAGTGGGAAATATCGAGCGGTTAGAACTGTGTGGCGCCGCCGCTTTGGCTGCCCTACAGGTCTGGTCATTCTATCGTACGGACAGAAAACATCGGTCCAGGGTCAACTACCGAAGGGGAGTCAGGGGTTCTTCTTTGACTTGACAGGGGTTCTCCAGGCCTAGTCGTATCCTGTGGGGGCAAAAAAAGATCTAGTGTGTAACGTCTATAGATAAAAGGTTCCTAGAACTCCAACTCTACGTCCTTTCTCACGGTACAAACTGAAAGCCGTTAAATTCCAACAGGTTGGTGATTTTATTATTTATTATAGATTAACAGCAATAAGTTCGTTTATAGTATATTCTTATCGGATTTGAAATTACTAAGCTCTCATCTGACGCTGAACGCCCGTTTTTTCCCAACGGGATAGTAACTTCGGTTGCATAATTGACTTTTGATCCCCTTACATAAACAAAACAGATATGTTTCCATGGACAATAGTCAAATATATAATAAAAACAGCTGTTAATATAGTGCTTTTGTCAGAAGTAATTTCATCGATGAAGTAACAGGATACCGGAAAAAGCCAATAAGATTACATTATACCAATTCACGTGGGTTTGGAATCATTCATTTCGTTTTGCATGTTACAAGGATGAAGTTTAAAATTAAAAACAATAATTTAAACAAATTTTCAATAAACTCGAAAAAACAATTTCACTTATTTATTTTAACATCAATACATTAATAAGAAGTAATTTAATTTGTATAAAGCCAAATGTAATAACATTTTTCTATGGTTTAAGACAAAAGATTAAAATAAATAATAGTTCTATAAAATATAAAAATAAAATCAGGCAGTTTTGATGGCTTCAAAGTATAACTATAAAGAATTGATGTTTAAACGATTATCTTATAATCGCAAGGAGGAAAAGCAATAACAAAACATAAAACTCAAGGTTGCCTTTGAGGACAATCGCTAACGATTAACTCCCATAAATAGATAAAACAATCGATTATTGTTTAAGAGTAATGCAATACAGAAAAACGTTCAACTTCACAATTTTTTTTATTCAATACTCAATTACACCTTTGAATGATTTTTTAATTGAGTTAGTCATGAACATAATAAACTAAGATAAATAACAAATCATAAAATATGTGATTCCTTGAAATCTTTTTGGTAAAACTGAAATTGGTGTGACGAAGATTAAGGTCATACATTTGACCCCGCCAGTGGCGGCCATGCACTTGAACCATGAACTCAAAATAGAACCTTCTAACCACAAAGGACAGTTTATTTTCGACTAGGAAAAAAAAAGACTGAACAAAAATAATAGTTTTATTTTTATTTATACTGAATTTAAATTATTGTTATAAACTTTGTATTAATTAATTACAAAATAACAAAAATCTATAAATAAATGTCTTTCTTATGTTACAGGAGAAAATGTCTCTCGCCAGTGTTCACCCAGCCAGTGGCCTCAACAACAGGAGTGAAAGTTTCAGCTCTGTCTGCTCATTGGATGATTTACCAACCTACTTCACCTCTGAAGCAGTCCTCTCTATTGAGGAACTGAGGCTTCAGCTCAACTCCTGTTTTACGTAAGTTATCCACACCCAGTCTCTCTATAATGGAGTTTATGAGAGAGGAAATGGCATTATTTTCTAACATGCCTTGTCTCTCTTCAGGTGTGGTGTATCCTGGCACGAGGAACATGTTTCCTTAGATTGCGAAGAGTGTGGTGGATACTCCCTCGAGAGGCCTTGCCCCATCTGTGACGGTCACTGCTCTTCAATGTGGAAGAGGGACCTTACAATGGTGATTATTTTTTTAATTATTTAAATATTTATGATTAAGTATGAAAATATTTTCATTAAATATGCACTACCAATTAGATTATTTTTATAATAGATCAAAACAGAAGTCATGAGTTTTTTATTTCACAGATAATTAACCAGTTGTTGTTGCTCTGACTTAAACGTTATTAGTAATTACTGTCAAATTGCATTATTGAACTCAATGCATAAAAAGTAATTTTAAAAAAGTTATTGTATTTCATGTGGTAACATAAAATACCTAATGCAAAAAAAAAAACACAAGAAATGATGGTCCTTCTATATTAATATGTTTTTTCAATAAAGTTCAAAATATTATTTTTTTTTTTAAATTAAGAAGTAACTGTTTTGAAGGAATTTTTATTTATAAACATAAGTTTATAAAAATTGTTAGTCACTTGTTAAATGAAAATTAATCATTAAAAAAAGTTTCAATGATATTTTTACTTTCTGAAAATAAAAATTAATTAGTAATCGAAACTCTTTTGAAACAAAACTTAATTGTTATTTGCAGTCCCACCTAAAAATAAATATAAAACTTCTCACTAAATGTGCTAAAATCCTTGGCTACATTGGGACTTAATATTGATAATTATATATTATGTTACATATCACTAATTATTATGTAAGGCTAATGATCAACAATATTATGCCAGAAAAGTCGACTGGTTATTTATTCACTGTGATTTGAAACACTTATGACTTGTTTTAAAAATATTACTTAAATCTTTACTATCATAGTATTAATTTCATTATTTATGCATTACTAATAATGTTCTTTTCCTTTCGTTACAGTCCCATGCTTGCGGCAAAGCCAGGTGGCAAGGCAGCTGCAGCCTTAGTAAGCCCTGTTCTCTCTTATCGAATTCCGAAGACGAGGCGAGGCTGTGTAGCCGACTTGAAAAACTGACTGCTTCTTCCTAAACCCACTTCCTACTCTTTATTACGGAAAGAGAAAAGTTTAGAAAAATTATATGTCTTTCATCAGCTTTCCAATGCATTAGAGACCTATCAAGTCAAAAATTACAGAGAGCAGTTAATTGTATACTTAAGCTTGAGAAATCTCATAGTTTTTTAAGTGTATAAAGTTTTCTTTTTACTGTAAAACCTTTTGATGCATTTATAAATTAGCAATTTGTACATTTGATAGGAACTCTATATCCTTAGACATATAACAGAAGATAGATAGTTGCAGAGAATTAGTTTTATGACGGAGTTTAAAACTGCAAATTTTAATGTATTGTTGCTCTGCGGGCTGTCATGATGTCTATTAGGTGTATCGTATTTATTAAAGTATTAATAAAAGCATTAGATAGAATCGGATTCCGAAAAAATGTAATTTATTACATAATGTACTGTTAATTATTTCATGCTATTATTAGAACAAAAAACATATTGTAAATATCTGTAGCGCATACAAAATATTATAAATAGTTAATTGATCATAAACTTTATCGAACTGTTATACGGAATCCATTTGTGTAAATGTGGACGAATGAATGTTAATTGGACTGAGTGTCTAGTCCATGTAAGACTTATTTTATTTTAGTTGTTACCATAATTGTGGCAATTCAGTTTATACAAATGTTTTATACTTCAGTAGATTAGAATTATTTAATTAAATTCTAAAAATAATATTTTGTCTTAAATTTATTTTTCATGTTCATTTTCTGGTTAGTCATGTTTTTTTCATGTGTTGTTTTTTAAAATGTATTTATTACTCTGGAAAAAGCATCATTGCAATATTAAAACCCATCTATTTTTATTATTATTATTTTTTTTTTTTTAGTACATCTATGTTTTTTACTAAGGATATTAAAAATATTTCTTGTACGACAGAAAAATAAATGAAAATGCAAGATTATTTTAACGTTAAAAGTTTATGAAGAATTCCTTTTGCCCCAAATATATCATGATAAAATTAAACTAGATTTGCATGTATCCAGGACTTAAATTTACAGTTGAATATTCAGTGGGTACCTTGAAATTGTTTTCTTGTTGCTATAGAACAACCTTCAGGTTGAAAGTAAAAAGAAAATAATTATATTTAGCAGTGGCCTTGATTTATAACCTTTTTATTGCATTTGAATTATTTTATAATTAATTGATGTTCAACACTAAGAACAAAGATCTTTCCTGAAAATTTTAAAAATAAAAGAGATAAAGTAATTTAAATTATAATTATATATAAAAACATCAGTAGTTTATAATATCTCTGAAGGTATTATTAGTCCAAAAACAAAAAACAAAAGATCCACAGAATGAAAATAGCCATTCAACCTCAATCAAAAACAGAATAAATTTTTCAATAAAGCTCTCTATCTCATTAAATGCATTGAACCAAATATAATTTTTGATTATATACCATAAATAGATGATCATAGACAACTGATAGAGATAATCAGTAAATAATATACCGAGATATAATTAGTAATCGGTTCTTAAACTGGAGTTCAAGGATCAGTATCAGAAGTTATTACATATCACAAAACGTCAGTCCGGGTCAGATAAATACTTTCTCAACTAGTAAACTCTAAATTATGATTTATTTTATACTGGTTTTTATGAATTTACAACTGTATTTGAACTTTTAATAATAGTGAAAAATGACACAAATGTTGATGAAGATTTTCAGGATAAAACAGAATCTTAATGAACAATTTAACATTCAGTTTAGGTATTTAAAATGTTTATTACCTTCCTTCTTCGATCCTAATACAAGGAAGTAATCGAGACATTAAAATTAAAATGTTGTGTCAACATAAATTGTGTACCAAACCTGAAGGTCAAAATCATGAAACATAAAATGCATACTATATATAAAAATGAGATATAGGTCAACAGAATATACCTCTTATAATTTGTTGTAAAAAATAATAATATACAACAAATATAATATAAAATAAATAATCAAATTTTATAAAGGATTTCCTTTAAAAACTACAAAAATATGTAAGACGTTTTCACATGAATGAGGTGTGTCTTATAATTGCCCGAATATTATGATATGCATAATATTATCATGCATAATAATTAACGCCAGGAAGTCGCAGGACAGTTATTTCAACTGTTTGTTTATAAGATATCAAGATGTTTACAGCTCAAGTTCCCAGAAGTCAATGACACCATAATATTATGGAAGATAACAAATTTGAGAAAAAAGATAATTTATAATCTTTAAACTAGGAGAATGACACTGCTTTCTTTATATCAACACAAGATATATTGTTGAATCACAACAAAATTTTAAACCTGTAATAAAGTTCTTTCAAAAATTTTAAACCAACAGCAGCACATTAATATTACATATATGGTATCATATCTTGCATCACAGCTAATATAAAATAGCCAAAGTGCAGAGAGAATTAATTTATTAAAAACATGAGAAATTCAACTAGATTCCTTTCGAAAATGGATTTTCACCAGATATAATTTAATATAATACAATTTAGTATTGGTAATAAACTTGCTGAAACATCGTATACTAAATTTTTTTTAAACATAACTTGCATATAATAAAAATTAAGTCATATCCAAAAAGAGAATTATAAAGACATTAATAATATCAAAATAATTCTTCATCAAAGATATATTTTATATAACACATATCAATTCTTTTTTCGGATAGCTACATTCACCTTTATTTAATGCAGTGAAAGTTTATAGGATTAAAAAAAATAATTGAAGCTTTTTTAAAACATATTTGAAGTATAGAGATCGCTCTCTGAACCTAACTATTAATTAAGTGTCTTGGAAAATTTCTAAATCTACAGTGTAATAATTGTCCAATCTCTATTTTAATGTATCTAAAAACATTAAAAGAGAAATTCTTAAAGAAGTAAACGGAAAAAACAGTGGTTTTCCATAATTAATTAGTGAAACATCATCACCCATCTTTATATAGATGACACTAAACATTTTAAATACAACAAATAGACATACACAATAAATAAATAAAAAATCAGTAAATAAACCTAATTAGATAAAATTAAAACTGAATGAAGATAATATGGAATATCATTTTAAAGAAAATAATGAACTAAATATAGAGGAGATAAATAGAAAGTATAATAATTAAAACACTCTAATTGGATAGCTCTTAGCAACTATGCATGATGGGCTAGACTGAAAAAAAGGTCAGTTTGTTACTATTACTTTATTTCTTTAAACATAAATACTGTATTGTTATTTTAAATTATTGATTAGTTAAAAGAATTGATTTTTAAATATATGACTTTTTTTTTTTAAGTTTTGTTATTTATATGTTTTCAGTTAAAATCTCACACCAATTTCAACAGACAGATATTTTTAGTATTGTTATTTTAAATTATTGATTGGTTACAAGCATTGATTTTAAAATACATGACATATTTTTTTTTTTTTTAAGTTTTGTTATTCATATGTTTTCAGTTAATACTTCCCACAAATTTCGACAGACAAATATTTTTAGTATAGTTATTTTAAATTATTGATTGGTTAAAAGCATTGATTAAAAATATATGACAATTTTTCAAAGTTTTGTTATTTATGTTTTCAGTTAAAATTTCCCACAAATTTCGACCGACAGATATTTTTAGTGTCTATATATGTTTTTTTATTTGTTGAATTGATCCATTGTTTGTATATTTTTTTAAAATAATCATATTTAAAAAATAAATAAATAAATAAACTGAAATAAACAATTGAATCATGATTTATGTAACAATTTTTTATAACATTGTTTTTCATTTCATTATGTACATGAAATTACTTCAAGAATTATATTGAAATTAAATCATGGGCTGGTATACCCACCCTAATAAAATTGTGTAGGGAAGACCAAATTAATAACAAAGGTTAAAGTCTATTCAACATAAAATCAGATAGATAATCAGTCATTCCTATATAAAACAATTGTAATGAATTGTTTTTTGTAATGATGATATTGGTTATTGAAATAATTACAAACGGCAGTAGATCTAAAAATAATACTACTGTTAAGATAAATTTTATTTTGCTAATAATAATTTTTAACATTGTTTGAACAATAAATTGAATAAATTAGTAGAGTAAAATGCTATTAATATGTTCATTACATTTGCAGAATTACTGTTATCTGATGATCGAAAGATGAATCCTGAAACATTTTAAGTTGCTAATGACTAGTTAGTAATAAAACTAATAAATAATAAACATAGAAGTTAACGTTTCACTAATGAATTCTGGAAAACCTTTCATGAAAGAACTACCAAATATATAAAATTAATTGGAAACTAATTTATGACTAATGATGTAAAAAAAATTAAACAATTGTAGTTATTCACTGACCAGTTATACCAAATACCTAATTTTAGTATATGAAAAAATAGTAGCAAAAGGAGCTAATGTATTTTAAGATTGATTTATAGCCACTCAAGGCATAAATATAAACAGCATTGCACGACAGTCACTCAGTTAAACTTCTATTTATATCTTTTGATAATGGGGGAAAAAACTAATATACATTATTCCAGATCACAGCTTTTTATAAAATTTTTTTGAGGATTGAACAATAGTTGAAGTTTAAAGAAACTACAAACCGGTTAACATCATAAAATCATGTAATCTATATATTTTCTATTCATGGTGTATTTGTGTAAACTAAATAATAATTTAAGAAGTCTATAAAAATCTTTATGTTTCACATTAGAGCTATTAATACAGGAGTTCAAAAAGGTTATTTGTAGACCAACTTGGCCCACCATTACTCTGGGCATTACTGCAAAGATACTCTGATTGAGCAAACATAATTTTGCAGCACCCTTGTAGAAATAAATGAAAATTTGTGGCACAATTATCAAATTTTTTTTTACCCCTTCTATTTAGTCAAATGGCAATTTCTAACAAAATAGAACTGTTATTATTGTCGTAGTATTCACTTGGCACCCACTTAGAGAACAGCCCAGGAAGAACTTGATAATATAATTTTAAAACAACTGGACATTGTTCATAAATGTTATTAGTTAAACTAATACAAAATTGTTTAATGTTTCAGGTATCATCTCCATCTTAAGAAAAATTCTTAAATTTGCACAACTACTCCTTTTGTCATTCAATAAATTGCCTTCCATAATCAAATTAATAGTATAATCGCGCTATTATTGCCATCTAATCGCAATAACAAGAGTGATTTGGGAACAGAGCCTTAATATATGGAACAGAAGAATTAACAGAGAACTGCTTACAGAGAATGGTTAGTCAATATCTCCTAATATGAAGGCATGGAGGTTAAGATGGGCGAGACATGTGACTTGAAGCAATCCATCAGGAAGCCTCTACATAACAATGAATGCCTATAGTTGGCAAGAGACCACCTGGTAGGCCAAAAACCAGACAGAATCAACAAAGATAGGAAAGATCTGCAAGCAGCAAACTGAAAGGCATTAGCCTGAGATAGGCAGAAGTGGAGAGAACTTATTCAGTATCTTCAGTCTGAAGGGCCAACCAAAAAAAAATTAAATTACATAAAAATCTAACAGAAGTTGTTTCAGTTAACAATGTCACATCCTAAATATTTAGTATTATACAGTTTAATTCATTTAATAGTTTAGTAAATAAAATAAACAAAGGAAGATTAGTTACCAGAAGATTTAATTAAATTGAAAAGAACTCCCCAAAAAATTGAAAACATCAAGCTAATGTAATAAGTAGTATACAATCTGTAAAAGGTTGTAAATATCAATGTTTTGATAATCGATGCAGGAAGCAACAAAAGTATGATAAATAATAAGAGTATAATAAAAGTCTAAATAAAAGAAATGTTGGGACAAATAAGTATCGCTTATTGGCGTTCTTCTCTCCTGACCACATTCCGACACCATCTTTTCCTCATCAAAAGTAATAATCATATGTTGATATAATATTCCTGAAAACAGAACTATTTAATAGTTTGTGAAAACAGAAAGCTAATGAACTACTTGGGACAGATTTGAAGAAGATTCCATGCTGATTCCTAGTTATGACAAGTTCTAATGCAAGTCAGTACAAGTAATTTTTTTTTAAAATACTCCTATACTCATACTATGTAAATGTTCTCAAGGTGAGATAAGACAAGCTGCTAGGATAAGCGAGTGGGTAAGAAAGGCACTATTTCCTCATTTTTTTAGGCTTTATAACATACATAAAAAGAACATAGCAAAACTCATTAAATAAATTGATATCAGATCAATTCAGAGTATTCTGCACTCTTTTCACATGATTATGTCAGGAAATTGAATGCCACAAGACAACATTACTTTTATACTCGATTTTCTTTTAAGGAAGTTTGATAAATTTATTTCTATAAATTTTTGAGGCTTAAAAAACTTGCAAAGATGAATAAAAACTATTTTATATTTTTCTTCATAGTTGTACAACGTTTCGGAACAATTGTCCCGTATTCATGCATCATTATAATCCTAAAATTAATAATTTACATTGTACAACAATGAAGAAAAATATAAAATAGTTTATATTCATCTTTGGAAGTTTTTTAACCTCAAAAAATTTATAGAGATTACTTTTATAATTTCATAAATGTTAGTATACTTAATGTTTAGTTTTGTGAGTAGAATTTTTTTTTTATTGTTAATTGTTAAATACCTTTTTACTATATTAATTAGAATAATATGAATTTTTCTTTAATTTATTATTTTTATTTTATCTTAATTTTATAGACCTAACATGAAATTAGCACATATTTATTATGTTTCTGTAGTCAGCTGGTCAGCTCAACAAGAAGTTTTTAAAACCAGACTTTACTCTTTCATTCTCCTTACAACCAGTTAGCCCTGGAGATAGGCAACCAGAAGGTCCACAACACATAAACAACTGTTTTTCATTACCTTAATTAACCAATACTAAATTAACATGATTTATATCATGTTAACATCACAATAGCACGTAGGATGAAACTGATTTCATGGCTCAGTATCCACTTTGATTATTCCAGGAAACATATTTTCTATTCTATCAGCTATAGATCAACTCTAGGATCACAAAACCCTATTTAAACAAATCAAGCCAAAAAATAATATTAATTTTAAGCATTGTTATTTGAAGTAACATATGTTAAACCTGATTAGAACATGCTTAGGAAGGTTGAGGTAGTAATTCAAGCAAGAGGAGACAATATCTACCATTGAAAGTTTATTTAATTATATAGACGTAGGGCTTGTTGGAAGAATTTAATGAGTCACATGATGTACATTTTGGCGTAGACAAGTTTTAAAAAATTCTAATATGGAAACATGAAGATATTCGTACAAATATTCTATCTTTGTAGCTATTTATTATACAAGTAATGTCCACCAAAAGTTAGAAATCAAGAAAATCATTCTTTCATTGTTTGCAATCCATTCTGTAAACAAATATTTGGTTTTATCAAACATCCTTATAAAATATTAACTACACCAAATGTTTAATTAGGAGTGGGTAGCTCATTGGTAAGGCAATGGACTACTAACTCCAATGACCTGGGTTCAAATCCAGCTGAAAGATGTCAAGATTTCTTAACATTCTATATCGATATTTATAAACCTTTTCAAAAAATTAATCAAACTAAAATATTGCCCAAAAATACACTTATGAATTTACCCAGAAAGTAAACTGCACGAGAAATAATATAGACACTTATTTCTGAATAAATAATCCATGTAATTACTAATTTAATTATAACTTAACATAATATTTTGCATAGCACTATTATTGTGATTAGTTCATTAAATCCTTTAGAATGTTCAGTAAAAAAATTAACTTATTAAAATGAAGGAAAAATATATCGTAACTGTAAGCCTCGTAATACTCTGATTATTTCAGATTCACTCATTCATTAATATCATATAATGACCCAACTAAAATTCTTCTTATAAATAAATTTATGAACATAGCATATGAATTTCCAAGTAGACTGATCGTAATACAAGGATTAAAAAACTATATTTGATAGAATTAGATTTAGGTTACTGTTTCCAATTTAATGAAACCTCTGGCATATTGTAAGCAACACATAAATTTCACCTATCACTCTAATTAAGGTAGAAACTAATTTAATTTAGGTAAATAAAGTATCAGGTAAATCAACAATCAAAAACTTTTGTTTGATAATTTTGGCTGATTTATATCCTTAATAATGTGCTGAAACCGAAAACGAACACTGTTTTCTTCCATCGCTAGTACAATTTTTTGCAAATTCATGATATGTAGAGGTAGTTTTCTAGTACAGAGGTCACTAAAATCTTACATAACTTCTATGGTATTCAATCAATAAATTTCAATTTTTTATGACATCATAAGGATATTAAAATATACCAAATGGCAAAAATCGGACTAGGTCTTACTTTTCTTACTAGGCCAACTTGAATTTAAGATAATTTATTTATAATTTTTTAAATATATTTGAATAACTTTTTATTGCCTTCAAATCTAGTAAATGTACATTTTATTGTAATGAGAAAACTTGTCTTAAGAACAATTTGAATTTGGTTAAAGTATGTTTCAATAAAGGTTTCATATAGGATTAATTTTTCGAAACAAAAAAATAGTAAAGTAAAAAAAATATGCAGAAAATTATTAAATTAAAAAAAATATAGTTAACGAGTTAAAAAAAATTCTAATAAAAAACTAACTCTATACTTACACTTAGCACTCTAAAAACTCTTATACAAAAATCTAACAAAAAATAATTTTTTTTTTGCCAGAGAGAGTGAATTTATTTGCACATTTTTTTTTTTTTTTTTTTTTTTTTATAAAACCACTATTACTGACTCATACTTTAACCAAATTAACATATATTGGCACCGTTCAAAAGAAGAGTTTTTTCTGTTTCTGAAAACAATAAATATATATTTTATTTTATGTATAGATATATTTGAAGGAAATAAGAAGCTACTCAAATATATTTAAACAACGATAAATAAATTGCCATAAATATAATTTAATCATTTTTCATACATCGTTAATTAAATAAAAATTAAATTAAATTAAAAATATTTGAAACTCGAGTTTGATAGACTACTTAGGGTCTGCCATTTTTGCCATTTGGTGTATTTGAATATCCTTTTGATGTCATAAAAAATCTAATTTTATCTATTCAATATCATAGATACTATGAAAGATTTTATTGATCTTAGTGCTGGAAAATTGTTATTACAAACCATGAATTTGTGAAAAAAGTGTATGTGATGGAATAAAATGGAGTTCATTTTTGATATAAGTACAACCATAAAACATATAGATCAGTTAAAATTATCAAACATAAAAAGATCCTTTTTTGTAGACCAGTGTTATAGATGGCACAATATATTCATTTAATTACCATATGATTTCCCACCTATTTCAACCATTACGTTTATGCATTTGTTGTAACCCTCCATTACTTTCTAGAACATTATAAGTTTGATATTTATTTTTCTAAAATCCTCAGCTCTCCCCATCCCTCAAATATTAAATATCCACAATCCTATTTCCAGAAATTAGTTTGTAACCTCAATATTTATTTTATTTATTTATTTATTTTTTTTTTGGCTTTAGTTAATAATCAAATTCTTTAATAGTTTAAGAGGTGGATAAGGACAAGTAATGGAAATTTTAATTCAAAAATTGAAATTTATTCATAAATAATGAAAATTTTAGACCAACCTTAAAAAAAGTTTCAAGAAAACTCAAACTACTAAGAAGTGTAACTAAGAGGGCATAAATCTAAAATTTTGTTTGATTATTTTATGGAGGGTTGTTCAAACCTTTTCGGTTATTTAAAAAATCTTTAAGCTTTTAGTAATCTGGGACACTAAGTGGCCGCTTTGTTCTCTTACAGCTTTATCCCCTGTATATAATTTAAATTTATCTACTTTAAATTACTACTAACAATGAGGGATGATTGATTGTTTCAAATAAACAACATTAAATTAAAGGAAGCAAGTTTGAAAATTTGATATTTAAGCTTGTAGATAATTTCAATGAGGAAAAGACTTATGGTTGTAATTTTAGAGATATAAATTTACTCTAGCACTAAATATCTGAAAATAAGGGACAGAGAGAAAATATGTAGTGGAGCGATGTGGAGGAAAAAAAGCCACACATTGTGTGCATGATAACCAGTGACATGCTTGTGAGTTTTGTTGGAGGAATCAGAAAGAACAAAAGAGCTTTGATATAGATTAATACTTTTGAGGTCAAGTAATGTCTTACAGAATTCTGGAGGGGGCAAGGAGACTGAAATTAATAAATCTCTAAAATACGATAATTGATAAGAAGTGTTCAGTAATTGAATGCCAATGGTGACAAGGGAAGAACTGCATTACAAGCCTTCATATGAATTCGTTTACACCAATTACTTTTTTTTTTTATTAGAATATTAATTTCCTTTTTTACTATTAGGTTTAAGATTGTTTTTATGGATTATAGTAAATGTAATATGTTTTATCTAAATTCTTTCTTTCATTATTCTTTTCTTTATATTCCGTAATAATTATATTAGATTAAGAATCAGCATAACTTTCATACAACTTTTATCAGCTACACATACACAGACTATTTTGCGAGACATGGTTATTTGGACTCAGGGAACCTTCAAAAGTGTATACTCATAGGAAACTCGGATTCTAAATTTTTCATTATCATAATATTTCTTCTTCTTTATATTTCATATAAAGATAAGTGAATGTAAAAATGAATTACTGAAGATTTTTACTTTCATTTTAATCCGGGTTTTCAACAGAAATTTACGTTTTAAGTTCTTCTGAGTCCAAATGTCTAAGTCTTGTCAAATGGTCTATGTCTGTGGGCAGTCTACTTGAAAAAGAGTTGCATGAAATTAAAATTATGATTTTAATATCATGTATTGATTAAATATTTTACTATCTACATATGGTATATTACAGCAACTTTTTTACTAAGATCGGCTTACCAGCAGTGTCACTATATATCATCGTTTTACATATTTTAATTTTCTCCAAAACTACTCAATTTTGATTAAATTCATAATATCAATATAGATAATAAAACAGTCTTTAATATCAGCTAGGTCTTATACTCGAAATAAATGTTTTCATATATCCCATAGTTGTTATAACAATAATAGTAACTTTTTGACAATTATTATAAAAAACAGTAATATTTCTTCTACCAAACAATAAATCAAAATATAGGAAGAGAAAGTGTTACAATTGTGAATAGTTAAGAAGTTGTCAAATTTAAAACTCTCAAAGTTCAAGAATAACTAAGATAAATTGTTTCATATATAGGAAGATGGTCAGGGTTGCGGTCACAAGTGAAACGAAAATAGTTTACAACTATTTTATTTTCCAACGTTTCGCCCCATAATAAAATAGTTAAAATTCGCCCCAAAATAAAATAGTTGTAAACTATTTTCGTTTCACTTGTGACCGCAACCCTGACCATCTTCCTATATATCAATTTTTACGGTCAACTACATATACATATATAAATTGTTTCAGTTGTAACAAAGAGAACCAACGTGCCTAATAGGTATCTACAATACTATATTTAGTCAATCAAAGAAATAATAAGCCTAGCGAAATAATATGACTAAAGAAGTCACTAAGATATTCTACCAACAGATATATAAATTTAACTTAAGGCGTCCAAAAAAATCTTAAGAAGTTTATTTCTTGCGTTACACTTTACTGCTTATACTACCATATATTATCTGTTAATATATATTATCTGTTGTTTTAAAAGCATTATTAAACATCCAGAAAAGAAAAACTTACAATTCAATATTTTAATTACAGAATTATAACAGATTAGTAGTTAAGTTAACATTTTAGATGGTTTGACAGGGCTTAAATGCAGAATTTTCAAAAAAACTACCCAAAAATGCTCTTTATTTTGTTTATTTGAAATACTTAAACATTTCTCATTGTTTAAAGTAAAAAACAAGGCATAAATATAAAATATGAAAGAATTTTATAATCGACTAAAGGAAGAAATAAATGTTTTTGTATATTTCAAGGTTGTTTTAACGATAGCAGTAACTTTTGACTATTATTGTAAAAAATATAATAACAATGGTTCTGTTACCAAACAATAAATAGAATATAGAAAGAGAAAGTGTTATAATTGTGAATAGTTAAGAAGTTGTCAAATTTAAAACAAGCGATGCTGTCAACTCAATGCAGGGTATAGATTTTTGTTCTAAGCATGCACTGTAAAGATTATAATAGACATTTAGTATATCAAATAAGAATACTAAATCTGCACATGTCCTAATATCAAAACTAATAATTAGCATTAGTTATTACAATTATTATTTATTAGGAACAACTTACTTATTGTGGTTTCTAATCAGAATGATCAAGGAAAAAACTCCCCAAAACACTAAAGAGTCCTGAGGGCTCAATAGAGATTAAAACTAAGGTTAATTTTTAAAATTAGTTTAAAAGATCACGGTGATATATTTTATTTTATTCTCTCAACAAAATGAAAAATTAAATCCTGAACAGTTAGAAAAACTTTTAACTAGATACGCATTGGCAATTTAAAGCCTGATCAGTTATAAAAGAACAGGAAGCACAATATATTTATATTTATTACACTAAATTGAAAAAAAAAAATAATACAATTTGAACTACAGAATACATGTAAATTAGTTATACAATTTGAGAAACAAGTAGTAAAATTAAATAAACAATGGTATAGTTTGTAAAATAGGAGTTGGTTCCCTGTTAGGTGGATAGGGAGGTACCCTCCCCTCCTAGTAGTATAAAAAATAAATTTGCCTCCAAAATAGTAATCAAACATCGTCTTAGTTTATATAGTGTTAACTAAAATGAATGTTTTAAAAAAAAAAAAATTTTATGTGTAATATTAATTACTATATACAAGATAACAAGCCCCCTAAAAAGGAGCTACAACTCTTGACTAATATTTCCATGGAATAGAGTTTATGAAACATGATAATTTTGATAAAGTGATTGGAGTATAAAAGAAGAAAAAAGGTTTGAAAATGGCCAAAAGTAAAAAGGCCAAAATGTTCCCAAACTGTTGAAAAAAAAATTATATATGTATAAATACATATGTAAAAAATAAAATTGTTACAAATAAAAATAATTTTTTTTTTTAACCTTATATAATTTTATTTTTGTACAAATTTACTAACTACCAATAATAATTATATTAAGGATAGTTGACCTTGTAGTTGAGTGTAGATAGTTGACCGTAGATTATTCCTTGGAGAAGTTTGTCAGGGGGTGCGGAGGGCAAAGAACAACATAAATAAACAAAACCATATTTATTTATTTTTATGCCGACGTTTCGACCTGAGTTTCAGGTCTTCATCAGGGCAAGGACAGAGGTCTCGATCGGTTGGACCTGTTCTTCGGTAGTCCTGAACAGCTTGGCGTACGAAACCATATCTGACTCTTGGTTGAACCCCACTATCCAACCACGCCACTGTTAGGTAAGGACATATTGTTCACATTTTTCTTTGTTTGGCCGAGAAAATAGTGGCATTCCCTTTTCGATGGAAAGCATTCAATTGCCAACGGGAATGACAGTGATGGAGTATCACATTTCTAATAAAAATACAACAGTGCAGTTGGTTGCTGCTGTCCGAAGAGCCTGCATTCTTCTCAGACCTTCTTAGGGATAGTCCAAATTCCAAGATGGCAGATTCTTGAAGTTAACTTGGGTCTCTTTGTTAAACCAAATCGATCATAAAATAAGAAACCGGATGTCCACCACGAAAATACCTCACTATTTTAACATTTGAAAAGATTTAAAATGAATGAACACAAAGGAATAAGGTATCGAAAAACACAACCGTAATTGCTGTAAACGGGCAAGAAAGATTTAGTCACAAACAACTAGAGGTGTTTGTTGTTTGTGACTAAATCTAGTTGTTTGTGGCTAAATCTTTCTTTTCTCTCACACTTTTCTCGGCCAAACAAAGAAAAATGTGAACAATATGTCCTTACCTAACAGTGGCGTGGTTGGATAGTGGGGGACAACCAAGAGTCAGATATGGTTTCGTACGCCAAGCTGTTCAGGACTACTGAAGAACAGGTCCAACCGATCGAGACCTCTGTCCTTGCCCTGATGAAGACCTGAAATTCAGGTCGAAACGTCGGTATAAAAATAAATAAATATGGTTTTGTTTATTTATGTTGTTCTTTGCTGACCGCACCCCCCGACAAACTTTTCCAAGCAATAATTATATTATTATTTAATGCTGATAATTATTACCTTTAACATGAATCACAGTCACCTCTCCAACGAAGATTTGAGTGGGTACAGTACACTGACTGAAAAAAGAATATTCTTATTATATTTTGAAATTAAGTACAAATATTTTAGAAAATACACTACAGTAACAAAATTGAAAAATATAATTCCAAACTTTTAATTAAAATACAAGAAGGGTTGTTATAATGCTAAAATGTTATAGCTAAAACAAGTTCTGTTTTAGCTATCTTCTTGAACAGACCTGATGAAGCCCTCCTACAAAGTGGGGTGAAACGTCCGATAATAAATAGTTAAAACTATCTTGTTTTTTTTAACTGCAACCCTGACCATCTTCTTCATATTTTTCTTTGTAGTTTCAGTAAAATTGTATTAAACTGACTGATCAAATATGAGTATGAAGTAGTTCAGTATCAGTTATACAGAAATAAACAAGTTACAGGAATAATGAATACATAATAAGACAATAAATAAATATTATAATCAAGGATGAAAAGATTAAATATGCTAATTATAGATTTCCAGATTTAAGGTTCAAAAAATATTGCCGTTAACAAAAAAAAACTCAAAGGGATAAATTTTTAAGGAATAGATTTAAGCGGTGGTAGAGGTTTGCTGAAACATTTATTAAAGAAAGAATATAATTTTATTCGTACAAGTATAACAGAATAATTTTTAACTAAAACAAGTGTTTTCATATTTTATATATGTATATACATGGAATTTGTTTTTCATAATAACCTAGTCAGGATGCCATGCATTGCATTAGTTTCAAATCAAACTAAAAATCAGACTAAAATAATATCACAAAATGATTTCACAATGTACTGATGACAATAGATGTTTTTGATGCTTTGATCTCCTTAAGTTATTCTATATACAGAGAATAAGTCAGACATGCATTAATACCTTATCTTAGATATTTTGGGTGATGCTCTAAAATAATTATACAATCGTAGTAAATAATTTAAACTACCCATAACATATCCATTTAAATTTTGTCAACCATTCCAACTCACGCTGCAAAGATCTGATGATGTGGGTTGAAACATAAGCATTTTAAATGTTATTTAGAACCACCTCCAAGATCATCTCCATTTTTTTATACCTAAGATTGAGCACATTTGAAATTTTAAGGAACTTAAAAGTTTAATCACGGCTAAATGAAAAAAAAAATGTTGTCAAAGTAGTATTATTCATAAAACTGAATTCCAAATATAATTATTTGACAATGAAGTTTATTTATCTGCTATTATCTACAAAATAGTAAAAGGTCAACTTTATATTGACTCTGAGTAACCCATTTTCAATAAATTGAGAAAATCATTTTGAAAGATGTAAAAGTACTTTAGATAAACTAAAAATATATTGTCTAAATTCTGTATTACTATTGATATAGATTTCATATCTTTATCAATCATAATGCGAAATCTTGACAATAGTTTATGATTTATCTAAATCAATTCAAAATGAGTTCCTGAATTTATTAAAAATAGGTAACCCAGAGGACCCGGGTTTGAATATGGCTATGACAGATAATTATTTATTCTGTAACTATAGCCATGAGTAACCCAATGGGTTCAGGAGCCCTCTGGGGTACACCCAGCACTATAAAGTCGGTACCCTTAATTGGGAAAAAAATCTGACAATTGAGCATGATATTGACTAAATCACGTTCTTAGACAACTGTTGGTCTGGTAACAGGACTTTCTTACAAAGTACTGCAGCCCTGATTCTTCATGGGTTGTAGTGGTACAAGTTTATTTTTTAATAGATATGAAATGCTTACTTGTTAAACTGAATCAATAGTTAACTTTTTTTCTCCAAAACTACAAATTAAAAATAATAAATTACCTGGGAGCATTCTTTTTGAATAAATACATAATTAAGCACATAGTTTGTATCACTTGAAACTGCACTTTATAATACTTCTGAATAAAACTTCATTGATAACCATAAAGGTAATGTGAGAAAAAAAAATTCTTAATTCTTATTAAGTTTCTAAATAACTGAGAATTTGCTAAAAGTAAGAGAATATCTTTTGCAAAATTGTAATAGTTACAACAAAGAGAACCAACATGCCTAATAGGCATTTACAATAATTTATTTGGTCAATCAACTAAATAATTAGTCAAGCGAAATAATATGACTAAAGATGTCACTAAGATACTCTACCAACTAATGATATTATACCAAGATATAAATTTAACTTAAGGCGTTGGAAAAAAATCGAAAGAAATTCTAAACACTTTCCCGCTTATACTAGCATTACTATCCGTTCTAAAAACATTATTAAGCATCCGGAAAACATTTACAGTGCAATATTTTAATTACAGAATTATAATAGATTAGCAGTTATGTTAACGTTTTAATTTATTTATTATTTTATACCATAGTAATTATATTAATTTTCTATGTTAACTTTTTTGATTCGGTTGATCATTCAGGACTCATATGTATTAATTTTTCTGTAAATAAAATCTGGCGCTCAATTCTCAGTTGGCTTCTAGTGAATACATTGTACTTAAATTAAGTTTTATAAACTCCAAAATTTATAATTTGTAATTAATAGTTAGTTCGAATTTTCTAACGAGAGAGCATTAGTCATCCTCACAAATTTATCAATTTCTTGAGAGCCAATACAGTAATATTTCTTAGTTCACGCGAATTTTAATTAAATGCACATCTCCATTACAAACATTAAGTAACTATGAGCCATCTTATTAAATTAAAATAGTTTCGTCAACGATGACCAGCAGGCCTACAAAAACTCACAGAATTGGTATGTTTTGTTTTGTTATTATGAAAACAAAAAAGTATATCCTTTATTATAACTATTTGTTGTACTTTTAAAGAATATATATATACCATATACACCTAGGACGAAAAATAAGCTGTAATAATTGAGAAAATTACTTTTTAATTCTTTATTTTGCTTTATTGAAAAAGCTCACTAACTTCAATAAAATATTTAACTTTGTCTTCGTAGTCAATCATCCATTCTAAACAAAAAGTTCAATATTTGATGCTTGATCATCTAAGGATATTTTATATAATTCTATTTCTTAATCCGTGTGATGTATTTCTATAAAAAAGAAGTTCGTTCATAGTAGAACTTCAATTAGGTTTATTACGGTATTCATTACCATAATAATCCAGTTGAGATATTAATTTATCAAAATAATGTTTTTACAATTTGTATAATTTTACCTATTGTTTTTAATTTATTCAATGTATTTTAGAGTCTAATGATTTTAGAGTTCGAAAAGTTCTTACTTTAAATTGAAATGAAGGGGGGCATTTCGTTCTATGTAAGTCAGTATGAGGAAGTTATTAACACCTAAGTTATATAAAATAATATCTTGGAAATGTTTAGTTTTTAAAGAAATATTGTTTCCAAGTCGTATTAAATCTTTAAATACGTTTTCTGAATTTCTTTGACAGATCATTTAGCTATTGGCAGCAGTGCTGATGGAATGGTTACTCGAATATGGCTGCTAATAGTTTCAGGTGGCTCGGTGACATAAGATGTTTCGAGTGTAAACACGATGTAGTCCAGAGGATGGAGGTTCACCTCCACAAGTCATGGAAGAGTTGAACGATCCTTTAATCCGTGTTAAAAAAGATCATGTCCAGCTAGTCAGGGATAATGCCATTAAAATAAAAAACTTATTCAAAGTTCGGTTATGTGAAACCGTTGCTGAAGAAGACAATAATCTTAGTGTTTATTTCAGAGTGGAACCTGAAGAGCATTGTATAGACCTGTCATTGATACAACAATTGCAGGTATAAACTTCTTTTCATTTGTTTGACTATGAATCATTGAGCCAGTTGAGGGTTATCTGAGTAAACATTGACCCTCTGCTATCAAAGGTTTTCAAAGTTGATAAAACTGATATCTTTGTCTTCAATGATTTTTTATGTAACACCTGTTCAGGTCCAGATCACTTATTATTGATATCTTTTACATAATTGCAGGTGATCATGGTTTGTGCTCTTAGGTTTCAACTTGTCAGTTTATTTTATTTGATAAATATTTTACATTTTATCACTAAGCCTTGTCTATAGTGCTTTGTTTCATTTGTTTAACAATGGACTGTGAAAAAATATAATTTAATTGGGAAAATTATTCTTTCTGATTTTGAGGATGCACTTATTAAATCCACTTTTTCCTGAAAGTTATAATGTTTTTCTGTTAATGTGACTTGTGAATGAGTTTACCTAAAATCCATTACATCCACCCGAAATTGACGTTCTAACTGATCTCTCATACCAAAATTTCTTTTTTATTGATATAAGGTTTCAAAACTGAATATCACAAGCTGGACTTTCAAGACCTAATTAATTTAATCATCTCTATTCGCTCCATAAAATGTAATGAGGATGATGTTAATGTGTGTTTGTTAACAGTCTAATTGTAACCTTATGTTTACTCTTCTATCCCCTTTCTATACTACATGCAAGGATGAGAATTTAAGTTAATGTAACTTTTTTTGCATTCTCGTTTCTGAAGATTTCATATAATGGCATAATTAGGTGTGATATGATTTAATTAGTTAGTACCTTGTATTTAAATTTTTTTTTTCCTTGGTTTAAATAGTTTTAATATCGATATCAATTTAATTTCAATATATACCAACGTATCTCATAAAAATGTAAAAAATATATGTGTTCTTATATAAGATTTTCTTTAGTATAATACATTATAGCTTATACTCTTGTTAATATTCAATATGAGCCATAATTGCCCCACATAAGTCTTGATATCACAATCTATATCAAAATCAAGCTTAATATGCAATACAATAATGTTGAAAATTTGTATAAATGCAAAAGAGTGCTTGGTTCTTAACTGAATCTTTGCATTAAAATAGTGTTAGATCAACTTATGCTTTTGAGCCCTGCTTGCTATGCAGTAATGTCATAAAAAAATCTCCAATAGACATAAACCTAAGTTAAAGCGTAAAGGTATTGATCAGTGTTAATAGTAAATTAATTTTTAAATAAACCTATTGAATTTAAATACAGTCTATCATTAATTCAGTTTAGTTATATTTATTCTTCCTAACTGCTAGCAATGCAAAAACACATATAGTTGTACATCTTAAAATTTTACACCTTCACTTTTCGTCTCTATAGGTAATCAATTCATACCTTTTTTATTGTTCAACACTTTGTCTATGACTGTTTTTATTTTTTTAGAAACTTTTTAACAAAATATATAAACTTCTCCTATGTTTCATGTTGGTGTTATTTTGGAATCTCGCTTATTTTGAATTTTATTAGTATAGTAAGCATCTTGAAGATTGTACTAATTTATTTTTATTATTTTAATTTGTTTAAATCTGATTTTTATGCTCGGTCTGTTTATAAAATAATACATTTTGTACGAGTACATCATTATGCATTTGCTCGGAATATTGAGTGTGATTAATTTCAAATTTTACTACCGCTTGCTGAACCTGCTGTTATTTCTGAGGTGAGAGTAATAAAACGTAAACTTATTATACTTATAAACTCAAAACACTTCCCATTTTTAAAGGTTGTGGTTAAAAAATTGATCAAAATACTGCTGTATTCTGTTGCAGCATAACAAACTAGAATAAAAGTCATAACTCAATGTCTGAACCTGTAAATTTCCTCTTTTTTTTTTTTTTTTCTTCAAAAAATACACTTCATAACTAGAGATTTTTATGGATAAAGTATTTGTACTATTAAAATGAGAAACTGGTCAGAGAGTTAAACATAATTTTAAAGATTTCGGATTGGGTTTATTTTATTTGATTTAAATATAGCTATATTATATTCATGGTTTACTTATATATAATTAATCAACTTTAAAATCCTTGTTAATTTTTTTTTCTTAGCTCGTTCATATAACAAACATAAATAACTTGATATTATAAAATATAACAAATTTTCTCTTGCTAAAGAAATAATTATGTTAACTATCTAATTAAGTATTATTATTGAATCAAATGCTCATTTTATCTGGTGTTAATCTGTAAAAAAAAAATATAATAATTGGTTATATTGTTTAGAGTATATTATGAGGGAATATTTATTCATATAGTTAATATATATGTGTGCTGTTTTGGAATAAGCTCAAGGATATAACAAAGCCTTCAAAGATCAAATCTGTAAGGCTTATATATTATTTATGTTTTTCAAGTTTTGATTTTTATTTTCAATTTTATCATTTTTTGATATTTTTATTCATTTATTAGCTTGATTAAAAACTTACAGAAGTGAAATTTGTTTGATTCTGTTGCTGAGGGTCTTAGGAATCTAAGTGGAAAGAGCACGGATCAAGATTAATTTAAAATTGACTGTGTGAGGAAAGGAGAAAGATCTTAATTAATATAAGGAGAAAAGAAGAAACTGACAAAATAAATTTAAAACATTTAAGTATTTTAAAAAAATATGATTTACAAAATATCTATTTTATTTCTGAAATTCTCGTGAAATTTATTTAGTCCATTTATTGTTTATAAGCATTCTTTATAATCTTTTTGACACTCATAGGTCACATCATACCTTAATAAAGTAAAAAAGTGTAGTAGTAATGCGTTTCCTTTATTTTTTGGAACTTCATTTTGCACATATTGATGGAAACCTGTAAAATTTTCAAAAAGTACTCATGTAAAAACATTAACAGTATTAGTCTTATAGAAATTCGTCAACAAAGCAAAATCTTGTTTGATTATTTGAGGTAAAATATGGAAATAATAGTGAATTTTGTTTTCAAAACTGTTGGTTTATTCTATTGTTACAATTCTTTTTGTAGTTGTTACTCTGATATTACTTGTGAATTTTTTCTTTTTATAAATACTTATGGTTTTATATTGATTTTCTCTCCAGAACAATGATTGCCAATTCAGTCAGCTTTGTTTCTATCTAAATAATGTCCCATGAATAGGTTTATTATATCAATATTTCTTTAACTCTTCAGTAGTTTAATGTAACTGCCAATGTTGTTGTATTACTTACCAATTGTTTGTTTTACTTGTTCAAATTATTTACTATGATGTCAATCTAACATTTACTAATTAATGTTTTGGGTCAAATACAGATCCTGTATGGTAGTATTGTTTGAGGTTCCATTTGTTTTGTTAACAACTAATAATCACCACTTTTTTTTTAATATAAACTATTTTACTTTAAGCAAGTGATAATATAATAAAACTATGATATATCTTTACTGCTTCTGAAATGCCCAAGACATATAAATATAATTTTATGTTGTCTTCATTGAAGCTAGAAGATATTTAAATATTTGATACTGTACTAAGCATCGTCAATGCAGTGTTTGCTAAATTGCTGTATTTGTAAATTGTGGAATATATTACATATTAATTTGATTTTCTATTACCTTTGCAATGCCAAAAAGAGCTAACTGAATACATAATATTACTTATCTATACTATTACATAAAACTAAAGAGTTAGTTTGAATGCACCAATCTCAAGAACTAACCCGTCTGATTTGAAAAACTTCTTTGTGATGCTAAGATTCCATAGTTATATGGTCATAAACATTTGATTAAAGTAAGTTTTTTTTTATTTAGCGGTTGTTTTGTTTTTCTGCATAATCTTTAGATTTGATTTAGTTAATCAGACTGTCTTTGTCATGTACTTACTCGTCATGTATATGAAACGGGCACATGTATTCCTACTTTATTTTGTTTGAAAATGTGGGGCACAGTTAATTAAAACTATAAAATGATCAATTGACGTTTATAATAAACAGAAATTAGCCGCCTTATAACTGCCACCATAATTCAAACCAAATTTTCTTGATATTGGCAATTTTCAGAATTGGCACTTGGACATTGGACCAATCTGGACTAATAGTTACAGATGGAGGCAAAATCTAAAATTTTGGCATACATTTCTCATCTATGTTTGTTAAAATATACTAATTTCCAGAATATTGAAATTGAACTTTTCACTTACTTGCTGCAAATATTTATATTTGGCAACATTAATTTTCTTTTCTATTCAAACACATTATATCTACAAATTCTCAATTTTTTAACTTCATATGAATTTTTAGATTAGATTTATTATTTTTTTATACAAAACAATTTTTTCTAGATCTAAAGATTAAATTAGTTTATTCATTACATCAAGATTATATTTACTGGAAAACGGATGATTGACAAGCACAAATCAATATGAGCCCTCGTGAGCAAAAGGGGTGTAAGTCATTTCGTTCTCATAAATTTTCCTAATAATTTCTAAAATACTCAATTTTCATATAAAATTAATTTGTGAGTGGTTTAACCTGAAGTGCTTTTAAATATTTGGATATGCTTGTGATTCCTAGCATTAATTGAAAAATCTGTTATTTCTTACTTAAAACTGTAATGAACTTCTCCTGAAATTTTCATGACTCAAAGGTTTGACTTACACCATTTTGCACCCAGCGCCTCATATATACATTTACAATGGACACTCATCTTAGTTGAGATATGAGAGTTTTAGTAAAGTGTAAGTAAAGCTATAGAACTGAAATTGTCACTAATAAATTAAAGTTAAATTAGTCGGAATAAAACATAAAGTCCTGGAGTACGCGGAAGACTCTATTAAGAGAAGCAGAGGAAATCTACTTCCAAATAAATGAAGATAAAACAAAATACATGATTGTAAGCCAAAACATTTACCTTAACGACATTCTCTACGTGGATGGCAAATCGTTTCCGAAAGGAGACAGTTTCGAATACCTCGGCTCCAAACTAGCATCAGTAAGTGATCAACGGACTGACATAGACCAGCGGATATCAGTGCCATCTTCTCTCTTTCAAGAATATTTAAATCCTGAAAAATCTCTAAAAATCTGAAACTAAGGGTGTACAATACCATGATAAAGCCACCTCTGATATACGGCAATTAATATCTCACGATATGAAGGCAAGGAGTCAAAGATGGGCGGGACATGTGGCTCGAAGCAATCCCTCAGGACACCTCTACACAACAAGTGAAAGCAAGTAGGCAAGAGACCACGTGAGAAACCAAAAACGAGATGGATAGACAGGCTCAACGGTCTAAGATCTACAAGGTTTGTAGGGCCAACCGAAAAAAAATAAAATAAATAAAGTTAGATTTATTATAACAATTAATAAATGAGCATTATATCTATGGGACTTTAGTTCTATAGTTTTATTACACTAATTTTTGCCAATTCTGCATAAAACTGTTTCTTACTGTATATGTAAAACAAAACGAAAAGTTATATTAAATGACGAGAATGCATTACATATTTTATTTATGTGTAGCTATACACATAATTATGAATTAACTCTTATATCAGATTATTGAGAAAATGTATTTATAAATTATATTTCATATTAAAATAAATAAAAATGTAGTGAACACATATTTTTTTCTAATATACATAAACAATTGGATAAATCATTCATTCCAGTGAAGTCAGCATTTAGTATATGTAAAAAGAAAAGTCTTTCCCCGCCTTATATATATATTTTTAAATGTCCCAAATTATTATTTAATAATAAATAATTAATTATTAACTATTCTAGTAAATAAATCGATGTTTCGGATTCAATGTATCACTGTCACTTTCAAGCGATAGTATCGCGCTCCTTTGCTTGAATAGTGGCACATTTGACAAAAAAAAGTTTTGTATTTATTTTTAAATGTACGTGTTCCAAAGATCTTACCGCAAATAGGAGTTTCTTTCTCTGCCGTGGTCCCTCCATTGACTTTCCAAAAGCTGGGAGAGTTGTTAAAAATTTACCACAGTCCATGGTAAAAAGTACGCAGAATACGTTAAATTCAAAATAAAATGTTTTTTCTATGTACTTGCTTCTATTAATTCAGGTTAGTGTTATTTTTATTTTTACCCCTCCCTAATGGAAACTTCTTAATAGCAGACAAAATTATCCTTTCCCGTGGGTATCAGACATCCCTGAAAATATCAAAATCCACTCCGACCTTTAAACAGCACAAAAATCCATAACTTTTGTGTAAAATATGACAAAATAAAATGGTTCCCTGAATCTCAAAACTGATTAAATATATTCCTCCTATCGAATCGAAAGTGATTTCAGCTGAAGATTAACACATGATAATTAAGTTCGATTTACGCAAAATAATTAAAAAAGTAACTAAATTTTTTAATGATAAAAAATGAGAGTTTGTTTATGATTTTTTAAATACTGACCATGAGTTCCAATTATCCAGTGTTCCGGAACAAGAAATCTCCTAAGCGCACTGTGGAAATAAAATTTATAATTTACGACAAGAAGGTATAAAGACATACAGAAGTAAATTTTTAAACAAAAAAATAATGATTATATAATTAAATAAACCTCAAAGACCGAAGCCCTGACTAATACAACATAGTCCAAGAGGCTAAAAAAATCAGTTATTTCACACCAATGTTTGTATTAATTTGATGAAAACAACGTGAGATGGTCAGGGGGTGCGGTCAGCAGAGATAAACAAATAAACGTAACTTATTTAATATATATATTTTTAATAACCACATATATTTGAAAACTATTATAGTAACTAGTCGAAATTGATGAGTCTGCCAATCATAAGGGAATCAAAAAAGGCGGCTGTTTAAAAAAAAAAATTAATGTCTATTATCACTCAAATTAAAGTTATTTTGGCACTGACTGGTAGATGTTGTCATCTGGTCGGACCATATTGGATGTAATTATTTAAATGGATAAAATAAAATTAAAATAAATAAATAATTATTATAATAATGATGTAAGACCCTCCAGAAGAAATTAGACTCAAAAAAGTAATTCTTATGTTCGTTGTTCAACGAAAATTTAATATTTAGACTTGATAATTTTCTAATATGCAAGTTTCGTCTAAACTAAATTATTTTTTACTATAAGTTCCATAAATTCAGGTTGGTAGTAGTGATTGGAACATTTAACTTGAAAGAGTTGACATTTTGGTTGTTATTCTGCTACATGTAAACATGCAGTACATAACGGATACTTAAGATAATTATCCGTTGTTCTATTATATTTATTGTTGAATTGATTTTTTTTATTGAATACTTTTGTTGATAAGGTGAGATTGTGGAGGTTTCTGGCGGGGTTGAATGTTGTTGAGGTCTCTTGGAGGTCAGGCATATCCGGCTTGGTACCGCAACTGCCCACAGCTCTTCGCTGTACCAATCCTTTCTCTCCTTTAGGGATAAGGAAATTGAATATATATATACAATATTATATATATGTGTGTATATATAATCATAAATAATAAATATAGATGTAGTAAGCGATTTGGAAAAAAAAACATATTAATACCCCTCTATAACACAGATTCTCTCCTTGTTGCTATAGAAAATAATTAGCAGTTATTACAAATATTATAATATGTGGAATAAATGTCCCTTAATGAAAAAAAAATTATATTGCAAAATATTTTATGTGCTCTTAAAGATCAGACTAAGCAAAGTTCCGTGCCCGTTTATACATAAAATTCACTTAATAAAAAAAAAAGTATGCAATTTTTAGGACATAATAATCTCTAACAACTACAACAATTAAAATCATACTTAACGGTTTATAATTAGTATTGCGAAACCTACACCGTTTTTTAGTCTCCCAAGTTTATTTTTTTAAACTTTATCACATTTTTTTTTATTTTTGGAAAAAAAAAAATCTTCAACGTGAAAAGCCATATTTAGTCACGTTTATGATTTTGTTAAAGTATACCTAATTAGTTTCTATTTTTTTTTTCTCCTAATTATTAAGTTGAGATAATATTTTTAGCTACCATGTCTGGACCATGTTCTCAAAACTCATTGGGTTCCTTCCGATTATCGACTAGCCCCTTTATAGCACTAAGATTTTAGTCGAAAAAAGTTTATCTTTTAAGAAAAAATAAACGGGTGACGAACTTAGTTCTGAGACATAGGTCCATTAAACCAATAAAAATATACAAAATTCTGTTCAAAAATTAATAAATTTAGTATAAAAGTAAATGATTGTTCAAAAAATACGTTTTATTTTTAAGAAAGTAAGTTTAAATGAATAAAAAATTATATTGAACTAATTTTCATTTGCTTAAATGGAGAGATAGTGGAAAGGAAGGGATTGTAAACGTTTACCGAGTAAATTAAATCAGATTTCCTTAAAATAAGTTTTGAACAATTATAATTACTCTACTAAAATTAATATGGATCGAAAATTATTATAGGAAAATATTTTTTATTTTCAAATTGAATATCGTTTGAGAAAAAAAAATCCTATTGTAAAAATTTAGTTTTTTTTATATCTATCTTTGACAAAATAAGGTAGAATTATACGATTCTATGGTAGTGATACCACCAAAAATCTACCGCAAACCATTTCTGTGAAAATCGTAATAAGGGTTCATAATATGTACTTGTAGAAAACTTAAAAGTTTCTACATTCATTATTCCGTCGATGAACTTTGTGGAAAGATGTCTTGACCAATAATGGAGTATCCTTCGTGGCCAGTGAAACAGGAGTTGTGATTTAATTAAGGCAAGGTAAACGGCTGCTAACTCATGTCAGAATAAGGCCAGCCCTCAACATAAGTATTATTCGTTTGGAGACAAAATTTTTATCATTTCAAAAATTATTCAGGTATAAATTAATATATAAAAATAATTAAATATGAATTTTACATTAAATGATCTATATTTATTAATTGTGATTAGGTAAAATCGATCAAAGAACCCCCTGGACCGCACCAATTATAGTTTAATTATAGATAATTAAACCTAAATTATAATAAAGTAGTTCCTTCTAGTCTCAACCTTTGTATTAATTGTTTTCATATTACCAATGTTTCGGCCTACCTGACAACAAGGCCAATATCTTTCTTTCATTTCTTTATTGAAATTTACAACTGTACATTTATATACATACATCCAGTAAATTTGATTTTAGTTTATAATGGAATGATACAGGCGTGTAAAGAAACCACCCATTGGTAACACTCTAATGACGTTTTTACATTAGCAGGTCTCGTGGCTGTCTTCTTTCCGGGTGACTCAGAGGATTGTCAGGAATGGAAAAGGAAGCAAGTTTATAATGGAAGGAATGGTATCTGTTTCGGGCTAGATCAGTTACATATGGAATATTTAGGTCTTTATTTATGATTTTATTTGTGACAAAGTAGGGAGCATTTAGAATTTTTCGAAAGATTTTGAATTGTAAGGATTGGATACGAAGGTTTAGTGGAGCCCCAAAGCTCAACTCCGTATCTCCAGATTGGCCTTATTACAGTCTTTTGTAATAGATTGAAAGTTTAGACCGTTTGTCTAATAAGTGCTGTAATAGTCGGAATCGACTGTCTGTTCAGTCTTGTGTGAGGATTCCAGGTTAGTCGTTTGTCCTGTTGCAGCCCAAGGTAATGGATCTGTTCGACAGGGGTAAGAGCAACATTATTAAAGGGTAAGCATAATCTCAAATTCAAAATTACCTGCCTCACGAGCACTTACTAAAATTGTCTCTAGACTATAATTATTAAATATAGGAAGTGGCAGGATCTTTTTAGCTGAAATCGACAGCCCAAAGGTACCACTTTATAGAATCAATTTTCACATTTTTGTCATTGAATTAATGACATTTTTTTGTCTTTTTCTGTTTATAAGGTACTTTTTTTCTTAAAAGTTTGTCGCGATCTACTTGTCATAGGTGTAATCTAAGGACAAAGAAGGGGTGTGAAATGCATACTATGTTTATACACTGTACAGTATAAGGTGTATTCCAACTAATATTAAACAACATTTATTATTTTCCAGAAAAGACAGGAAACTGCACGTCGATTTCGACTATTACAGCACTTACTAGACAAACGGTCTAAACTTCCAACACATTACAAAAGACTGATCTACATGACTGTAATAAGGCCAATCTGGACATATGGAGTTGAGCTTTGGGGCTCCACTAAACCTTCGAATTCCTCTCGTATCCAATCCTTACAATCCAAAATCCTTCGTAAAATCCTCAATGCTCCTTACTTTGTCACAAATAAAATCATACATAAAGACCTTAATGTTCCCTATGTAACCGATCTAGCCCGAACCAGATATCACTCCTTCCATTATAAACTCTCTAACCACTCAAACCCCTTAGTTTCTAATCGTGCATCCTCTTCCACTCCTGACAATCCTCCGAGGCGCCTGAAAAGAAGATGGCCATGAGACCAGCTAATGTAAAATGTCATTAGAGAGCTACCAATGGGTAGTTTCTCTACACGCCTGTAACTTAGATCAGATTTACTAAATGTTTTATAATGTACAGTTGTAAATAGCAATAAATAAATATTTAAAAAAAAAAATTATTGACCATTGTAAAAAAGTAATCGAGTTCACATTCTTCATTCAAGTGATACGTTATCGATTTTTTCGGTTTACTACTCATGTAAAGGAGTATACTAGAATGAAAATAATTATGACAATTCAAAGAATAAAAATTGAATTACATATTTTCCTAGAAATTTCAAAAACACCTTAACTGCTGTAATTATCTCCATTACATAATAATAACAACGCTGCCTATTACGACCGGGGGACAGCAATTCTAGTATATTAAAATCTAATATAGATATATTCAAATTTGCAAGAATTATGTTAAATTTAAAATATATTTATTACGGTTTACAATACTGACTTCTTAATTTAAATAGAATTATTGTTATTCCTAATATATTTGTAATACTGTCCTATATTATTCTCTCAGTTTAGAGATCTGTTACCGAGAATCTTTTCTTATCAAGTAAATAAATAGGTAAGAAAAGAAATTTAATTTAAAACAAAGAAAAGGTACTTGCATTCAAACAGAAGAAAAATTGAACCTCAAACGTGGTCACAGAGGATAAATAATATTAATAATAATACTGTTAATATAAAAGAAAACAAGCTGCCATATGATCCTACCGAATATTCAAGTTTACTGACTATGTTCTTGGCTGAGTCGAGTTGTAACTTTGCATGTTTTGTATTTCTGTCATATTTAAATTTCACTTCTATATTATAAAGTGCTACCAATGGGTAGTTTCTCTACTCGCCTGTATCACTCCATTATAAACTTACATTACTCTTTGTATCATTATGTACAGTTGTAAAGTTCAATAAAATTATTTAAAAAAAAAAACATTTATAATACGCCATCGTTTGTTTTCTTGGCATCCATTAGATAAATATGAAGTAAATATAGTATGAATTTCGGATTTTCCACCCGATAATTGTTTTAGGAATTTCCACTTAGCGAAAATTACGCTATGATATGGAGTTACAAGGTTGTTTTTACCTGAGCTTGTAGAACCACATTCATATCTAACTGCCTTCGGATGGTATAGGTCATAGTATTACTCACAATTAATTAAATGTTGTTTATATCTGTTATATTCGTTTTTAAAACGCAGGTTCGTGTTTTATCTTTCCGGAAAATTGCTATTGCTGAGCTCAGTGAAAGTAATTATGACTTACACTAAAAGTAAAAAATAAAATTATATATAATTTAATTTCTTTTTCGAAACACTTTGGTTTATCAATCATAACAACTCCAGCCTTTCGGCAAATCTTGCTATTCTCTAGAATATCTTAATTATAATATCACACCTTCAACAATTGTATTAATAGTACAAGAGACCAAGGGGAGGAAAGAGACAGTTATTTTACCCCAAATATTGATTACTTTAATTAAAACTATGTATAATTACTAGTCAAAATTGATGAGTCTGCGAAGTATAGGTAGGAAGAATAAATACAAATGGCAGGTATTTCAAAGCGTCAAAAAAAAAATTAATTTTTTATTCGGAGCTCTATATCATTAAAACTACCAACAAAACTTTTTGTTTTTTTTAAATTGATTGATTTATTTATTCATAGATATTACAATCTGCCACACAGTTGTGGGCAATAGGTAATATTGATAAATGATCTCATACATACTAAAATAAAAAAAAA
>NW_027106991.1:959169-963502 GCF_000696795.3 Halyomorpha halys
CTTATAAATTAGTAGTTTGTTTTCTAGTGAGAGATGAGAGGTCCGGCTGAGCCCCAACAAAACTAGAAAACCTAAGAGAACATCATTTAAAGTTGACTAAATTTGCTAAAATATGAGCCGTAATAAAGCTGTTTACGATAGATAGTATTCGAGATATAGGTTTTTAAAAAGCAACATTCTATAAAATAAATGTACAGAACGATCAGTTGTAAGTGAATTTATTTTGAGAAATCTATATCTCAAAAACCATGCGACGTTCAAATATCTATTACCACTCAAATTAAATCTAGTTTAATGGACTATAAAGTAATTTATTTTTGTCTTTGTAAAAGTAGTAGTTTTTAAGATATTTGCTAAAATAGATTGATTTATAGTTGTTCGAACAGTAAGTTTGTTGGTAGTTTTAAAGATATAAAGCTCGGAATGAAAAAATTATTTTTTTTAATTTAAAAAAAAAACAGCCGCCATTTTTTATTCCTCGTACCTACACTTGACAGTCTCATTAATTTATACTAGTAATAATACATAGTTTTCATTTAAGTGATAAAAATTGGGGTGAAATAACTGCCTTTTTTTCTTCCCGGCTCTTATACTATAAGGTTGCAGGTTTGTTAAAAATATACCTTAGCCAATTTAACTTATTTTTATTCACTATTTCATTTATAATTTTATTTAATTTATACTTACTTATCAATAATATATTGTTGATACATAAATGTATTTTAATGTATAGGGAATTCGTCCCGATTATTAAATAATTCCTTGCCAATAATCCTATTTTCTTGTAGGCTATCCACCTTACAAATACTCCAAGTTTCATTGGGTTATGTTTAAAATGAACAGAAGTTTCCTATCCAAAGTCAATATATCAACTTTTGTGAAGTCATTATTTTAAAATTTTTATAGGAGCATCTCATAAAGATAAATTGAATTTTTACTGAAAATGTTTATTTGCAACAGCTATTTGCCCACTCTACTTGACTTCAAAATTTAAATTTAAAAATGAATTGAATAGGTTTTGGGTGTGGAGTTCAAAAAACCATTCAATTTTCAGAAGTAAATGTATGAACTTTTAATTTTAAGAATTTTGAGAAAACTATTGTTTATTTGTTTTAAATAATTTCTAGGCAAGAAATCCAAATCAATAACTCCTTAAGTATTGCAAGTTAAAAATTATAACTATGTAAGTTAGTAAAACTTAAAGAAATTAATTGGCCAAATCTTTGTACGTAACAAGTATGTGTATGGAGGTATATATCATCTTTGATTTTAATGGAAACCTATTTAATCCAATCATGGTATATTGTATGTAGGTTTATATCTAGAAACCCATTTACATTTTTTTCTTTTATTGGTTTTCCTATATCCATGGGTAAACGGCTTTGAAATTAAAAGTTTATTTAAAAATTTAGATTTCTCCTTATCAAGTAAGTGTTATAAATCCACATTTTCAAAAAAAAAAAAAAATTTATCTATGTGATGGCCCATAATATATTAGGTATATTTTTATAAGATGGTTTTTATATTATATACTAATAACTCCTCATATGTGTTTAAATATTTTCCGTTATATTTAAACATCTCCAGCGATCCACTTTAGACGGAATGAGTTGAACTTCGGTTTGTTGCGTTGTTTCCTTAGGAACCAAATTTTCTTCCTGTCCAAATTTTTCGATTAAATTTTGATTTAATTATTTAAGGAATTTTTAGAAAGCTCAAATATCTTTTCCTATATCCAGTGGTTAAAAGGTTAGATATTACAAGTTTCCACTTTTGTTTTTTATTTCTGCTCATGTCTGTTAAAATTATATTTTTTGGATAATAATATATTTTTTTCAACGACTAAGGCGTATTTCCTGTTAGAAAATAATTTAATTTTTTACCTGAATTAAACGGCAGGAATAGTAAATGTCCCTGAAAAGTATTTAAGTGAATATTTCAAGAACGCAACACCAAAAGTTCATTTTATTGGATAAAAAACACTAAAATTGTCATCGTTTTTCATTCAATGCTCAATTTCTTGAGTTAAATCACTTTATATATATATATTTCCATTCTATATGTTCTCTGTGATTTTTGTTTTATTACAGGAAATAATGAATAAAAATATCCAAAACAAGTATTCCTTTGTTATGATAAATTCAATTGGAATAAGGCAGTTCATGAACTGTCATAGAGATAACATAAAATATTCACAAGAGCAAAAACTGTACCCTTATCGTTTGATGTTAAAAAAGGGATCTAATCTAACTTAAAAATAATGTGAAAAAAAGCTTGCGATCGACTTATTAGTGTTGCTGGAATTGTTTTGAATTAAGCTATTTCTTCCTTTTTATATCTTTTATTTATTAAACAATAAAACATAAACATTAAGGAATATTTATAAGTTGTATGTGGTAGTTGCTGGTGATAATGGATGAAAGTTCCGGTTCGGAATTATTTCAATCCTCGTGGAAATATCCACAATTCTTTGTTAGTGTTCCTGTTAATAATAATAATTTAACTAACACATTTGAATACCCCTTTTTTAATTTCTAAACTTATACTAGAGGGAAGTTTTTCGCTATCAAATTATAATTAAACATTATAATGTGATAAGAAAAACAAATATTTTCATTAAAAAAAAAGTATTTAAACATGAACGGTAGTATATTTTAAAATAATAGTTTATTTGCTCTCAGTCTTACTCGGTTACATTTTGTATGAAATGCAAATTTAGAGAAGATCAGGACAAAAATAACGTAAAAAAAAAAAATAATAATATTCTGGTCAGATAAACCAAAAATTATACAGTTTCTACCTGATTTATGACTTCTATATACCATTTAAGCTTTATAACGTGTTTTTATTTTTAATACATTTAAAAAAAAAAATTTATCATTTATTTATTTAATACCAGAGCGGCCTGGTGGGTCTTACATGGTTAATGTAAGAGATACATTATTTTTTTTTTAACAATTGATTATTGGGGGGGATAAAATAAATAGATTAAAATAATAATTCTTAATAAAAGATAACTGTAAAGTTAATGACATTTATGGATTTAACAAAATAAATAATTTACTTCTAATAGGAAAAAAAGAAATTAAGAAAAATAAAATTTTATAGTGGCAATAACAGAACTGATAAATATAGAATTTATAACAGGATGTCCTGCAGCAGTCTGGGCTTAGTCTTCGGGTTGCGGTTCTGTTTCCCAAGTTGTAGGTCACTGCTCCTTTAACTGTAGGTTGGGAGTGGAACTACATGAACCTCTTTTTGGTGTAATCCTTTATTGTCTTTATTTGTAATTCCCGATGCAATTGGCTGTTTCTTACAAACCAAGGAGCATCCACTGCAATTCTCACGACTTTATTTTGAAAAGATTTGTAATTTTTTTCCTTTTTGTAATGGATCCCGCTCTTGCCCCAGACTTCCCAGCCATATATCAGCTGTTGCCTGAGAATTGTTTTAAAAATAAGACTAGCTGTTTCTTATTTTAATTTGTATTTTCTGTTTAGAATATGATATAGCATTTTTAATCTTGCCTATATTTTGAGTTAGTTTGGTGTTGACATAGTGGTTCCAGTTAAGGCTGCGATCAAGTGAATTTAAACATTTCATTTATTTTTTCATTCCAGATTACTACTTTATTTAATCCTGAGAATATTGGTGTGGTTATTTACAATAAAACATAAAAATCAAAAGAGCTGCGTCACTAAGATCGTATTTCACTCTTTACTTTTGTTTCGAATACAGATAAAAAGTAATTCTCCCATTTATTCTTTAAATCCAAAAAAAAAAATGGTGGGTGAGGGATAGAAAAACCTCTAAAACACCGATTCGATTCATACACACATTTTTTGATTTGGATTGGCTGTGTAGGTGCAAACAACCTTAAAATTATCGGGAAAAAACACCCAAAAATGGTGGGGGGGGGGGATTTAACACAAAAGGCATCCTTCTTTTATTTCGTTATTAAAAAGAAAATTACAGGAGGCCAAGAGATAAATATATTGAAAATTCAAAAACTCACGTATGTCGCCGTCAACAGTCCCACCTTTTCAGATACTTTGGAATTAAGTAAAAATAAATGTCTGGCCTTGAAAATTTGGTATAGCTTATTCCAAATACTTGCAGATTAATTAAAAAAGGTAACTTATATTAAAATTGTACGTTTTTTAAAATTATGCCTTCCATGATTAATATAACAGTTACATTTTTGTTTTGTTTAACAATTGATTATTGGGGTGTATTATCTTGTGCAAAAGCCACTCCTAAGTATTTACAACAGTATAAATTTTGAACAATTATGAATAATTACGATAGATTATAAAATATATATATATATATA
>NW_027106991.1:963592-982609 GCF_000696795.3 Halyomorpha halys
AAATAATAATTCTTAAGAGCAGAGAAAAAGGAAAGTTAGTAGTAAAAACAATGACATTTATAGATTTAATAAAATAAATAATTGACTTTTAATGGGGAAAAAAAGAAAGTTAATTTGAGGAAAAGAGGAAGAAAAGAAACAAAATAGTAGTAATATCAATAATATAATTGATAAATATAGAATTAATAATAGGATGTCCTGCAGCAAATTGGGCTTCAGTCTTCGGGATGAGGTTGGATGTCCCAAGTTGTTAGTTGAATGGTAACTGGAAGTGGAATTTTATGCACCGATTTTTTGATATAGTCTTATAATGATACCATTTGGAGTTCCCGATGCAATTGAAGTGAATAAAATGTACAATAATTCTCATGAGTGTTACCACCGGTTCTAAACAGAATAAGTTTTTTTTTTAATAACTTAATTATTGTTATTTACAGCTGTTTAAAAATGTATACAACTAGTAAATTTGCTATAAGTTATAAAATGACATGATACAAACAAGTGGAGAATCTACCCATTGATAGAACTCCAATAACATTTGTAGGGGAGAAGATCTCGGGGCCATCGTATTTTCAGACGCTTGGGAGGATTATTAGGTAATGAGGAAGAAGGTTAGAAACAAGGTGGTTGGGAAGTTTGTCATGGAAGGATTGGTAACTGGTTCTGGACTAATCGGCAACATGTGGAACATTGAGGTCCTGATGGATGACTTGATTTGTGACAAATAAGGGAGCATTAAGGATTGGATACGAGAGGAATTCGATGGCTTAGTGAAGCCTAAAGCTAGAATAAGTTCTTAGTGCCTAGTTTTGTCCTCGTCCGTTTTCTGGTCAGACATATCACATTGGGATATTTTTTTAGTATCATAAGGAGACATAGTTTGTCAAAAAAATATATATTTTCATCTTTTTACATTCCTTGTAAATAAAAAAATATATATTCAAATGTATCTCCACTAACGAACTAAGTGATTTCCGAGTGTATTTCTTCTGTATATTTATCCTTTTTTTTTTTTAATTGTCCCCATTGATTAATTTCATTAGGACCATAGAATAAGAAGGCTCCCTGTTTCATATATTTTTTTTATTATTTTTTTTTCACAATCCTCAAATCGTGTCTCTATAGGAGATTATTAATTAATGATTCAAAGGAGTTCGGCGAAGAGAGAAGGGGAATCCATTGTCTTATTATTGTTTATTTTTTCCTATTCTATTTATTATTATTATTATCTTTATAATGAAGAGCTAATGATGGCGAAGACCTAGGACCTTGGAGTAGAGAAGATGTTAAGGAGAAAGCTTACTTTCTCTATTTTCCTTCGGCTGTCTCCCGGATACACCTACACTCGCCTTCGTCCTCTCGTTTTCGCCGCTATCTTAGTTCCGTTTCGGGATCGTCTATTGTCTATTATTTGATTGATAATGCCCTATCATAATCAATAAAGATTTATTGATCGTGATAGAGATTATAAATAGCCCTGTTAACTCCTACTGTTTTCTCCTATGGCAGAAAGGATAACAAAATTTTGGTCATGTTCCTTGATCAAAGATTTGGGACATCAAGGAAATTTTGATATAAAAATAACCGTTTATGACGAAAATGAAATATTTTTAATCTATTTTATGTAACCTAATGGTCAGAGTTTTATTGCCACGTTTATACGTTTTATTATTGTACGAACAAATAAAAACCTATACCTGACATCATAGAATTATTTCTAGTACATAAAAGTATACAATTTAATAAATAATATTTCTTTGGGACGGACCAAAATAGACCCTTGGAACAGATAAATCAAAAAACTAATTCTCATAATTATTATGACACATGCCTAATGAAACAAAAAAAGTGTTTACGTTATTTTTCAGCCTAAATAATAGAATAACATGTTAATAAAAAAGAAAAAAAATATATAGTTTTTATTTTTCTGTTGCTAAAAAAATTTCCCAATCAGGGTCGTTAACATAGAAATAACAAATATCAACATTTTTCCTGGCAAAAATACAACAGTATAATAAATTCGGGAATATGTTTTTCTTACAATCGGGAATGATCGTCTGGTCTCGGGTTTACTCGTTCCAATCGGATGTGTCAATTTTTTTTTCTTTAGTTGTCCATAAAATTCTTTAATATTATCACGACTATGAAAACTGTTTCTTTTCAAATTAACAAAAGATCGAAAAAATGTAAAAAATCGATTTGATGAATTTCCGGTCGCCCGTTTTAAGCATTTAAGTCCTTAAAACATGTATTTCTGAATTTAAAATTTTGCACGATCTTAATATTTTGCCCTTACTGTATATTCCATTTATAGGTAAGTGAAAGTAAAAATTAAATTAACATAATTAAGACAAACATTGAAACACAAGTCGGCAATATGCCAAATTTATTATTGTTAATAACAAAATATATAAGATTTTCTCGAGGTATTATTATAGTTTCAATTAACTAAAAATTAATTTATAGAGACTACTTTAGATATGGCTGAAAAACGAACATCCTCGCATGGGTTAGTAGTTTAGAGTATCTCATTGTGCAAAATTTAGTTTATAGATACATTCACTCTAAAAATAAAAAATAAAATTATTCATTGAGAAAGCCGACTGTCAATCGGAATGATCGCATTGTATTGACCTTTTGTGATTTAGATTTTTAATGGTGAGTTGGCACCAATGTCTCCACATCCTGGACCGACTAGGTTGTTTCATCCTTTTGAGATCCGGCACTTTCGTAACTCAGTTACTCAACAATAACTGCTTGAAAGTTGAGTTGTCTACTTTACTTGCTTTGAATAACAATACAAAATTTTAACAATGCTTCTATCAACATTCTACGTCTCTTCGTATTAAAACTTCGACTGAGATTTTTAGTCTGATTAAGTTGTTTCGAAATTTCACAAACGCTTAATTACATACGAACTGTTTAATGTTATTATTAAATAAAAAAATACATTAAAGAATTAAGATTTATCTATTATAAATATATTTAATAATTTCATCTATAGATTGATCAGAAAAATTGTACATATATAGGCACCGCCGTTCTTACCCCAGCAGAACTCAGTACACCCCTTAAATTACAAATATTAGAAAAATGGCAGGCCAAGTGGGATGAAAGCTCTCCGAGTAAATTAAAAGAAATAAAACGATCGGTAAAACCATGGTCGACATCCTACCGCAACAGCCGCAGGGAGGAGGTTGCTCTGGCCCGCTTGAGAATAGGTCATACTCTCCTCACGCACTCTCACCCGATCAGAAAACTGCCACCTCCAACGTGCAAATATTGTCAGTCCATTCTTACGATTAGACATATTTTTGAAGAATGTACTCAATATTTGCCAACAATAAACAGGATAGGACTGACCCCACATTTATCAGAAGCTCCCACAGATGAGGAAGCTAAAATTACTTAAGTGTTTGAATTTTTAAAAGCACATCTCCTTCTTTATAAATTATAACTCCTCTTCGATTTTTATTTTTTTATTTTTCATTTTTTTTTTTCATTTTTTTTTAACTTTTATTAGTACTTAGGCGTTGATGACCAGAAGCCTTTTACGCCTTTAAACAACAATCAACAACAACAAATTGTACATATCAGGTTTTTTTTTATTATAGCATTAAAAATTAAATTTTATTGGAACTAGACTTCTCTAGCTTGTACAAAGATTGATTAATTATTAACAATTACTTGTGTATATCATTTACCGATGAAGAAAAGGAATAATTCAACTTTTGTCCTAACAGTTTTACTTCTGTTAATATGTTGATAATATTTGTCCAAATCATACGTCTTTATTTTGTAGATTTCTTCACGGAATCCATGCATAGAAAGAAATGTGCGAAACTCTGGAATTGTGTCTAGAACTAAAATTATTCATATGATAAGGCTTAGACATTTATCGTTTCACTTTCACATGCTGCTAGGCAAATACAAAGGGAATATACTTGTATAATTATTTACAGTGTCAGGCACTGCAGACTTTATCTCATATTGTTATACTTATCTATATCATAAAACTTTTACGACCGTTCGTGTCTGTCGTCTGTGTTGCGGGTACTGTATAATCTACCGCTTGTATAGTTCTAAATTACTCCAACATAATATTTATAATTAAAGAATTAAATCAGCTTGATAATTGGAGGGCAGAAATAAATTATGGGTAAGGAGACCGATGTGGCTGAGTGGTCTAAGGCTCTAGCTGTAGGTAATCAAAGTTAAGCGACGTCGAATGTGTTCAGTACTTGGATAAGTGACCACTCATAACTGATAGACTTTTTTTCCTTCCATCCCTTCCTCCGAGTTCGTGAGACCTGTCTGTATATGCTGAATACAACTCACATCGAACAAGCGTAGACATGATAACACTACCTTGATCGGGATAGGCGTTGTGGTTTTTCAGGATGTAAAATAGACGTCTGTCGCTTAAATGAATAGTCGGATTGCTTCCGGGAAAAAAATATAGATCCACGTCCGCATACTAACTCTGTAGAACCATAATTCATGGATCTAAGGATACTGCCGAATTGGCCTCAAGTACCATGGAAACCAAGGTTCATTGCAACATGTGGTTGGGTTACATCCTCCAGTCTGTCTGTGCTCCTAGCAGTAATATCTGTAGGACCATATCGCGCAGCCGAAAAACTTCATGGACTATAGTGCTTATTAAAAAATAAAAATAAGGCTAAACTTACGTATAATTTGTTGAGAAAGGATAGGATAGGATTACCTGTCTTCTTGGGGGCGAAACTCCTCTCTGGTAGATAATTAAACAAACTTTTACCGCTTCACCTATGAACTTTCATGGATTCAATAATTAATTATTAACGTACTATTTGTTGGCAAACCTATACGATGTGGTCAGGACACATGCTTAATCGCTAAATATATCTTCAACCCAATTAATGTTCAAGTACCCAATTTATGGGAGCTGGGTATACTTCGATGCCAATCTACTAACCCTAGAGTCGATTCAATGTAAATAATATTATTAATATTAATATTATAATATTTTCTATTGAGCTTTTGCATCTCTCTTAGTTGTACTGAACCTATTATAATTATAAAGATTTTTTTGTCTTTCGAAAATGTCACTCTCCAAACCGTAATTATTATAAATCTAAGTCCTTACTGCGTTTTTGTGTACTTTTACAGATAGAATTGGTTCAATATTGTTCTCGAGTATGGCTACATAAGTGATGGTTATCCAAGCTGTAAATTCTAATTTCGTGCGACCACCATTTCACTATTGTTCTGTAACTTTCTCATCCTCTACCCTGATGCTCCACTCCTGCAAAGCATATCCTTATCACATCCTATATTGGTATCGCTGCCGCTTCCTTTTAAATATCCTCTATGTCGAGGTTTCCTGGACTTACATAAGACATATTGGTTCTTGTTAGTTACGTAAATCCAGATCTCATTTCCAGTTATCAGTCTTCTGCGGTTGACGACCTCTATAAAAACATGAAATATTTATATCCAGTTTGAATCTTTTAGTCCAATGGTCAGAGGGCATTGAATGTTTCATGAAGGCGTTGGCTAAGCATAAGAAATTTTCGTTTGAATGGTCTATTATTAACTATTAAGGCTTTACAATACAAAGTATGAAAAAAACAACAAAGGTTCATTAAATTTATATATAATTGAACCAGCATATGCAATTAGGTACCAATCATCCTTCGTTGACCTGTTTTATAACCTACTAGCAGATCTGGCAATGCTTCGCAATTTATGGACGTACATAGATTAATTGAATACAATTGAAAGTTTGATTTCAATTAATATATTTAGTTTTTTACTCATTGAATTAATGATTTAAATAATTGCTAATTATATCTTTGAAAAAAATAGACTTCAACACGACTCAGCCAATCTACACGAAACGTGAGAGCGGTTTAGGGCTCTATAAACAGCACCAAAAGGCACAAACCGGATCTAATTAAACAAATTAGAATTAGAGATATAAAATAAAACGTTTAAAAAGTTTTTCTTAATTTGAAACCAATATTTCGTCCTTACAACGGCATTAAACCTAATTATTCATAATATAGGCAGAGAGAGCAAAGAGCTTTCTAACAGTTGTATTAACTTAGGATTTGGATAAAAAGTGAAGGAGTTATGAACGATTATATGAGCAAGGGACACCGAAAGACAAAAAAATCATCCAAATAAATCAAGGTGAAAATTTTCTATTTTTTAAATTTCTTTGAAAAATTGTATTTAAGGGTTTCAGACGACGATAAAAGCAAACATGATTTGTTCATTCCTAAAAAAAAAATTGACTCATTTTACTACAAGCTTCATTATTTAATTTAATTTTTTTTTAGTTTTTAGTGCATAAGCAATCATTTAATGGAATCAGGAATATTTTTTTTGTATTATTCAGAAAGAGACAAATGGATTAGCATATAACCATAACCCAAGGCTCTCTTTTTACATATATCTAACAGTAATGTAAATTAACTTGATGGATTAATGCTGTATAACAAAAATTATTGATAAAAAATGGAATATGGTCCGGGTGCGGTAAAAAAAAAAAAACTATTCTAATGAACCAACGTTTCGCCCCACGTTTCAGAGCTTCGTCAGGGCTAAACAATATACAAACACTTAACATAAGTTAAAAAGTAAATGGAAAATTACAAGGGTATAAAATGAAACGTAAAAATAAATAAGATAAATAAAAGGTATGCAAACAATAAATTAAAACGGAAATAGTAACAGATAAAAAGAAGAAATATAAAATAGTGCAAACTAAGAGATGAAAAGGGGGATAAGATTGGGAAAAAAATTATTGACGTAGCTTATAAAACACAATTTCATAAAAAATATGCTCTTCTTTATTGCACATATGGGTTCAATTCCATGCTAAGATTTTATATTTAAAAAAAAAAATCATAAAATAAATTTTTTTTTAACTTTTCGGGGTTATCCCCCAGGTTCCCACCACATTATTCATTAAACTATTCATAAACTATTTACCTGTTTAACATTTCTATATAATATATAATTAACTCCTTATTAGTCACTTCAAGCTAATATTAAACATATTATTGCCAATAATTATTATAATAATCAAGGTCATATTAAGGTCACATTAAATATTTTAATGTAAGAACGAAGAAATTAGGACTGCCTATAGAATCGTGTTTGAAATCGGGCAAACTTTCCTCTTTTGTACTTTCTTGATTGCTTTCAATTCGAACGTCAATGAGCAATGTTAGAACTTTCCAATCCTTTTTTTAAATTATAATAATTATTTTTCTTCAGTATTACACTGTAATATCCTATTACATTAATTGAAGGGTGTAATCCGAAAACTCAAATTTTTAAGTTTTATAATAAATCCCACCAAATCACATTTACCCTTCGTCTCGCCCCATAGTATCTTTTAATAATACCCCACTTATTCCTGTTGACGGTTCTGTTACTTAGTACTAAATCTGGACAAACGACTGACATGAAATCCTCATACAAGACTGAAAAGGCAGGAAACTGCTTGTCGATTCCGACTATTACAGCACTTACTAGACAAACGGTTCAAACTTCCAATCCATTACAAAAGACTGATCTACATGACTGTTATAAGGCCTATCTGGACATATGGAGTTGAGCTATGGGGCTCCACTAAACCTTCGAATTCCTCCCGAATCCAATCCTTACAGTCCAAAATCCTTCGTAAAATCCTTAATGCTCCTTACTTTGTCACAAATCAAATCATCCATTAGGACCTCCATGTCCTATATGTTGCCGATTTGACTAGAACCAGATACCTTCTTCACTACCTAATAATCCTCCTAGACGTCTGAAAAGAAGATGACCTAGAAATCTTCTCCTTTAGAAATGTTTTTGGAGTTCTATCAATGGGTAGATTCTCCACATGTTTGTATCATGTCATAATTATTACTTGTAGCAAATTTACTTGATGTGTATATATGTATGGAGTTGTAAATAACAATAAATAAATTATTTTTAAAAAAATTTAATTTAAATTTAATCATAATGTGTAATTTAAATAAAACATAATTTTGGAATTTTCATTTTTTTTTTTGTCTTGAAGATGTATTGTGTGACTAAAATACTTTTTAAAAATAAAATAATTGCAAGTTTAAATACTTTGTTTTATTGAAGTGTGGAGAATGCGTGTTTTCGGCAAATCCGTGTTTTATTTAAGTGAATTAGGTCCCAAACTCAAAAAATAAGACTAAAATAAATATTTCTGAAGCTATGCACGTAACACAGAATTTTGTAAAAAATCCTACTGTCTGTCATATATTTCATATTCCCGTTTCGGGTCTCTTCTCCCATATTCACTAGAAACCATCTTAATAGTATTTTATAGTCATATATCCATAATAAAATACTTCGTCAATAAATTAATTATTTCATACTGTACATCTCTTATATATTTCTTTTTCACCATCTCACTAAACTCATGTTGAAAAACATCGTATAATTTATATTTTAGACTCAGCTTATAAACTTAACTTGTTAAATTTGTTGATCAATGTGTTATTATCCATATGACTGTGAATCGATTATTTCCCTATTTTTTCTCTAAAATAATTTGATTTTGCTTTTGATCTTATAGATCTAGAGATATATTTTTTCAAAAATCCAACATTTTATACGAACAACTACAAATTAACATTTTGTGAGTTTATTTTGTCAAACATCATAAAAACTACTACTGCTACAAAAATAAACATAATTAACTATTTTGTAGTATATAACTAGGTTTAATTTGAGCACTGGCAGACATCTGTACGTCCAATGGTTTCTGGAATGAAGTTTTATAATATATCAGATACATAAATCAAACTTATTGTCCGAACAACTATAAATCAATTTATTTTAGCAAATATCATGAAAACTACTATTCTTACGAAGGTAAAGGTCATAAACTTCTTTATAGTCCATTAAACTAGCTTTAATTTGCTAATAGACATATGTATGTCACATAGTTCCTGAGATATTGATTTCTAAAAATAAATAAACTAACTAGTAATCTTTCAGTAGATTTGTAAGAAATTTTGCTTTTTAAAAAGCTATATCTCGAGAACTATTAGACGTAAATAGCTCTTTTAGAGCTAATATTTCAGCAAATTTACTCTACTTTAAATAATGTTCTCTTGGATTTTCTAGTGTTGTTGGTAGTTTTTAAGATATAGAGCTCCGAATGAAAAATTAATGTTTTTTTAAGGTTTTTAAACAGCCGCCATTTTTTATTCCCCCTTCCTATACTTGGCAGACTCATCAATTTTGACTAGTAATTATACATAGTTTTCATTAAAGTAATAAAAAATTGGGGTGAGATAACTGCCTTTTTTCTCCTCTTGGGCTCTTGTACTATTAGAACTCCGGCTCGACTAAGGACTGCTAACTACAGACATTACGAAATCCGATGAGCCCCATCAAAGCACCTGCAAACTCAAGGAATTTTCCAGATTCCAAGTGTATCCCTTTCCTCATTTCCTCTTAAAACGCGTTTGAAATGCAGTTCAAGAGATTTTACTTATCATTAGTTTTACCTTCCTCCATATATCAAACCCTTTGGATCCATGGGGGTTAGAAGTAAGCTACTATGTTTTGTATTTCAGTTATTGTATGATTATAGAAGAAGAGATCTATGGCACATGGCTCTCCTGTATTAACAGGCTTCACTATCATGTAATCCATGTCTGCTCATGTAAATGTTGAAACTCTGAACAGGCACTTGAGATTGAAGCTTTCCAAACTTTATCGTAATGGAATACCGAAACAAAATACCACTCTAAGCCCCATCGGAAATTGAATCCTGATTGCTCTCCTATGACTTTCAGAATTTTAAAATATAAGTCCTTTTTAGTATGTATCATATGCAAAGACCGTTACAATTTTTATTTCAGCGGTGTGGTACTGGTAGAATAACAAGCAGTTAGCAACACTTTTTTTCGTTATGGCCTATTTTTAATAATTTATAAATTTGGTGACGTACTTAATTTAATTAATTTTACTATAAAACCTCTCTACAAACGTAATACATTACTACCTCTCCCGTTCTAATTACCAAATAAATATTAGATCTTAATATTGGATCAGTTGATAAATGTAATAAAAAATAAATAATTTTATTTCGGACATTTCAAGAATCAAATGCTTGTTTTACTTGTACTGGGCTTTCTATTTGATTAATTAATCTATTTCACAAACTTCAGTCGAATGGAGAATACACTTTTAAAAAGTGGTGTATGCGCTTTTAAATTAAATTAAATTGTACGGGAGTGATGCCATCATAATTACATGGCAAAAATTAAATGGCAGGCTGTGAATTTTTGCAGACTTAATGCCAGATACTAAAAGTAATCTTAAACGATAATAAAAACTCAGGAGAATGATTCATGACCGGAGAAGGCGATTTAGGTCCGGAAGTGAAAGATTGGGTTTAACTCTTTTTTTAAAGAAATGGCGGGGAACTAGTTTGACATGAGCCTAGAAAAACTTTCTTTGCATTTACGAAAATCGATTAAAGTAGCGTTTATGTTGAAAACATAAAAAATTTTCAACCTTTAAATTCATTTAAATATTACATAAAAAACGGAGTTATGCATTTCTATAAAAAACAAAATCGTTACCTCGCTTTTGAGATCACCCTCGTACAATTGAATTTTATTTAAAATATTTATTATTGTTTCAAGATTATACAATCTTGTTCTTTAATTAAATCTTTGTATAAATATGTTACACGGATTAATCAGTCATGTAAAAAAACCCGATACAAGGGAAACAAGCATTTGTGTGCCTTGAGCTTCTCGATATGCGCTGTCAATGGTAGGTGTTAAAAGGAACTACTATAACATACAAAAATCCTAGTGGGTTTTTTTTTATAAATATGCAAATGTTCAACCTTTAAAATGGTTTAAATATGATGGAAAATAAATAGAATAAGAGAACCCTTATAATATTTTTTTTTTGTAATAATTTATTTATTGTTATTTACAACTGTATATGCTGTAGGTGACATAGTGACATGATAAAAACATGTGGAGAATCTACCCACTGATAGAACTCCAATAACATTTCTAGAGGAGAAGATCCCGAGGCCATCTTCTTTTCAGACGCCTAGAAGGGTGATAATATTTTAGTTATGAATTATTAAGATTCTATCAGATTGATCACTGCTACATAATGGTTGGCATTCCTTGATAGCGTTTCTTCCAGAAATCAGGACACAAGTAATGTATGTTTTACAGATTATTTACTGGTTCTGCGTACCTACTATGTTGGCATTAATTTCGAACAACATTATACTCTATTCATTCTCCTGTTCCTTGCGGAATTCGTCTTGTATCCAATCTTGAACTGTTACCAATTTTATTGTCTCTTTTCTTTTGCGTTTCTTGGTTAGTATGGTTGAATTTCATTTTATTGCATATTTTTTTTTAACTTTATACTTTCTCAACGAGTTAAAGCAAAGGAGGAATGGTTTTTGGAGGATTTAGTATGCATCTTTATATTTTTCAATAATTAACGTTCATAATTCCGATAGTATTCTGCTTCCCGTAGAACACCGTTCGGTATAAGTTGCGAGAGGCAGTACAACCCGCTCGACCACAAAGGGTGTTGCGCAGACAAGGGAGCTACATTGCCTCCACCCTGAATAGAAGTGGGAGAATTGAATGCGTGCTCAGCGGTGCAGAAGTGATGGCTTCTGCTTTAATTATAGCAGTTAAAGCCTCCCCTCATCCCACTCACAATATTACTGACCTTTCCGATCAGGTTTCCAAGCGACCCTGTACATTAACTCTCAAAGCATTTAACATCGTATATTCTTTAAGCTCTTTCATTTATGATGGAATTCACAATTTACCATTTTTCATTAGAACTTAGACGTTCATAGATTGAAAAACGTGAATTGGATCAAGCTCGTTTTGACGAATATGGTGAAAGAATATGCGGTATATTTGGAGGCTTCGGAGAATCATCCCGTGAGCTGGCTTCGACGATGGATACTGAATCGGATGATGAAAAATCAAATGTATCCAATGTAGCTAAGTTCGTGTATTAAACATTTGAATTTCGAAAAGGTTTCAAATCTTACTCATCTACATTATATACGTTTACTTGTTTTCATCTTCTGTATGAGCGTTTTTCACCGTAGGTTGATCGCTCTATGCTATCCTAAGGCCGTGCCCTTACTGAACAAGCGTTGCGCGCCCGGAAAAAGGCGATAGTCGCTTAATCGGTCTATGTAAAAAATAAAACATAAGGAATATTGTTGAGTTTCCGAAATTCAAGTAAGCTACCTTCGCTGTCGGTTGGAGCTATCCATTTCTAGTGAAGACAGGACCTTACATATGCAGTTTCGGGTGATCCCTTTGTTGGGGAGTTTGTACAGGCAACCCCTTAACTTCAGCCTTCTATTCTGGCCTGGGCGAGTTGATTTTAATAATATAACATAACTTTATTTATATTATAATATAATTCGACTTCCCCATCCTGGTTAAAATATGTTGATAATCTCCATCTTTGAATATTTTCGTAATCAATGATTAACTTTATCATATCTTTGTGTTTATTCTTAAATTCAATGTTAAAATTATCTCCTAATGATCTCAAATAGAGTATGTGGATATTGTCAGGTTAGTTTTATTCCCTATTTCATATAAATGACTATATTTCTTAACTGTATCATTGTACATGTATATTATTGTGGGTTCGGTTATTAAGAAAAATGCATTATGTATGTTATGTTCTTCAAGGGAAGTAATATTGTTGTTAATACTATTACTCAACATTCTAATAATCTTTATTAATTTCAGGACATATAAACATTATTAGGACATTAAAAATTGTAGTAGTTGTTCTTTAGATGCTGTTTAAATTTAAGAAGACATTGGACATCGGTGTTTCGAGAGTTACGGTTAACCCTGTTAACAAAACCAATTTGAATCGACATATTCCAGTTAGAGATATTATGGTACAAGGTACAAACGTAGGTTTCGCAATACTTATGTAGTTTGTTTCTTGCTAATTGGTCCTTTTGCTTCTCGTAACATTTTATCATGTTTTTTCGGTGTTGTTTCCCAACAGATTTCTCATTTTAATGACGTACAGTGAGTAGGGAAGATTTCCAAACCTTTACCACCATCTCTGGTGTAACACCTTTTGTTAAGCTAATGAAAGATCCTATCTTAAACCTTTTCTCCATTGCAAGAGATTTGGAATCGTATCCTCACTAAGTTTTGCTTTTCATCTAGTTCTGCATTACTTAATGTTGTATTTTGGACCATTAATCTGGTGATACCTTAGAAAGTCTCTCGATTGTAATTACTAACATTTATTGCAGTCGAAATTAGGACAAGCCCGTAATGGTCGCGTCCTGAAGGGCCATTCCAAATAGCGACTCTGAGAGACGAGTCCAACCGGACGAGATGATCAGGTAAGCATTGCTGTGACCATTTGAGAGCAACAACTTTCTATCCTGCGACAGCGGGTGCTTTCCCCGGTAGACTGTTGCGGAACCGGCGGGTTTCCAAACCGCCAACATACTATTTTGCGTCTTACCCTTTCATGGCTATTTCATTCCATTTATGAATTTATGGTAATGTTTTTACATTCATCCTTACGTTTAAACATGGTAGCTCAGTAATTAATTAATGAACTCCTTAAAACCGAATCTACGAAATCTCAACTAATTGGTCTAATCTTTAAACGTTTTCGAACAGATCCGCGTCCAAATCTAATTCGCTATTCCATTCCAAACAGTCTTGGTGCTATTACATTAATTTGCCAGGTGGAGGTCACGCCATTCTGCTTTGGATTGTTGGCCAAATTCACGACCAAATCGACTCATTTCTCATCATGCAAGTATTGTCATATATATTTTTCTCCCATAATAACAATTAATAATTCCTTTATCTGAGCCATCTCGAAAATGGAGGCGGAAGAAAAGGACAATCCATTTCACTTGAGTTCTTGAATCGCCAAAATAGTACTTGAACTTCTCGACATATAAAATTTTTTTTACGAGGTTTTAAAATCACTATGAATATGACCAGTTATATTAATGATTGTGTTAATACAAGCAAATGCTTTCACTGTTATTATTATATTAATGATTATATTAATACATGCATATGGTTTTACTGTTATTATTACATTAATGTAGATAATATTTTTCCGGAGATATGTGACATTTATTTTTTGACTTGCAACAAGGTTAGATCGATGTAAGTGTGCCGTTTTATTTCGAATGAAGGATTATAATGAATGATAAATATTTATGTAATTTTTTTAAGTTTTTTTACTTTTTGTTACTGGTTATTATTTTTAAAATGAGAAGTTTTCAATCAATTAAAAAAAAAAAAGTCAAATAAATAATATAATAAATAATATATTTAATTTTTTTTTAACTTAAAAACATTTCAGGCACTAATAAGATATTATTTTGTTTAGCCATAATTGTTAAAATATGAAGTAGAGATAATTATTAATGAGGTTTATTATTAAAATTATGATAGGAGCATCTCATGTTAAGTTAAATTGTTATTGAAAATATTGATTTGTAACTGTTGTATTTGTTGATTTGTAATTGTAAAAGGAAAAATAACTTGGTAAATATATTCAATTAATGTTCATTGTAGAAATTTGGATGAAAAACTCGTCAAATATTTAGTCTAGGGGGTTAAGAAATAGTGTATTTGACTTTTTCCAACGTATTTAATGGGATATTTATTTCATTTTTTCTATGGAATAATTAAATAACGAAATTAAACCTCATATTCTGTTCTATTTCGGGCCGATCAGAGAGCAACAAAAAAATTCCATGTTTTTAAAATCCTAATGACCCTGACCAGTTATATTAATGATTGTGTTAAAACAAGCATATGCATTCACCGTTAAGATTACATAATTGTTTGAAATAAATTATTTTCCGACGGTATGTGAAGGGGACAGATTGAATAGTAAAAGGAACATGATCTCGAGTGGATATGATATCATTCCTGAATATTGCTGACGGCGAGTAATTGAAAGCGGATATACAGCGTAGGTGTCATTGCTGCTGTGCGTGAAGCGAGCAATGTTACAGCAGTTGTTGAACATGACTTGTTTTATGCTTTCATGCCACCGTATGTTCCTCTGAGATTAGGTTAATGGTGTAATTTCGATTTAGATTGAGAAACTCCATTTAAATCCCAAATCATAAGTAGGGACTAGTTTAAGTCCCGTCCTAAAGTCTTTTTTTATTATCCTGTCCCCCCTACTTTTTTTATCATTTATTTATTGTTATTTACAACTGTATAACATATATACAACAAGTAAATTTGCTGTAGGTGAGATAATGACATGATACAAACATGTGGAGAACCTACCCATTGATAGAACTCCAATAACATTTCTAGAGGAGAAGATCCCGAGGCCATCTTCTTTTCAGACGCCTGGGTCTGTTCAGAAACGTCAGGTTAGAAACGAGTGAATTTGGGTGGTTGGGAAGTTTTCCATGGAAGGAATGGTATCTGGTTTTGGCCAAAACGGCAACATATGGGACATTGAGGTCATGATGGATGACTTGATTTGTGATAAAGTAAGGAGCTTTAAGGATTTTACGAAGGATTTTGGACTGTAAGGATTGGATTCGTGGGGAATTTGATGGTTTAGTGGAGGCCAGGAAGAAATTTTTGTCATTCACTAAATCCAGTTAATACCTAAGAATCTTCCAGTCAAAGGATTATTAAATTTAGTATTGTCGTTTTTGAGATACAGTGATCAGTGGGTGATTTGTTACAGAAACGTCCAATCGGGCTGTATAAAATATTTTTGCAAAGGTTTATGTATTGTTGGTTGATAACTTTTTTTTCCCCCTTCCTGGTCATTTCTGACATACGGGGGTTATCTAAGGGTTACCCCCTATTCTAATCATGTTGGGGTGTCAGGTCTTCATTTCGTGGGAACGCCACAGAAATAAAAATCGCCAGCCCGGATTCGAACCGTCGTCGCTGCAGTCAAGAATCTAAGTTGGTGCCTCAACTCGCTCGGCTACGAACGGCCCACGATCCTTATGGGAAGTTTTTGCTTTTTTATTTAAGTTCATTGCTGAATCTTTGTAATCGTTAAGAAAATTTATTCCCTCCCTCTCAGACTCAAGATAAACTGTTGCTGAAATTTGTAAGATAATGTTTTAATGAAAAAATCTTCCATTAAAATTTTTGTATTACTTTTATAACATTCAAAGTATCTGTAGACAACATTTCGAGGCAATCATGCAACTGTTATTCACTTTTTAACAAAGTTCAATAATGCAGACACCAAAACAATAATTAAAAAATTAAATATTCATAAGTAGTTTACCTTATTATTTAAAAAATAAATAAATTTAATGTCATATATGAAATAACAACTTTTCTCCTTATTAGTTCACATTTAAAATTCAATAATATCTATTGTTGTCAACCTTGTTAAAGTACATATAACTTGTTTTGTTGTCCTAAATTTTATTGTTGCATTTTTTCTAAGGTTAATTTAATAAGGTTACTAACTGATGAATTACCTCCATTTTTTAATTTTTTTGGCCTCTATTTGTTAAAAGATGAAATTTCCTTCTAGTTCTGTTGTGTGACATAATTATGTTTATAGCTCCTATTATTTTCCTATGTTACAAACAGTAATGACTTACTGTTTGTAATTTATAAGGATTTTTAAAATCAAATCTACGTTTTAGTTTTATGCTATGTTGAGGCAGTACTATATTTTTAACATTTTTACAATTAATAATATGTTGTTCAATTCTAGTCTTTAATTTTTTTTCTCCAATATAAACTCTTTAAAATATTTAAAACTCATTCAGTCTTTGAACCTTAATTATTAAAAAATATAGTTAAATTGCCTATAAAACAAACAAGAAATCTAAATCAGGGCATACTACTTATTGAATTTTTAAAAGTATAATACGTATGTTGTTAAAGTATTTGGCCAGGGTTTTTTTTAACTCTTGGAAACACATCCCTGGAAGATTGTAGCTGCTCATTTACCTCATTATCGATAATTAAATTTCCAATAATGATCTTAATTGGCTCAATATTAGGGAAAAGATAAAACGATTTTATAATTAGACATAGCATCCAAATTGTTCGGGAAAGCCGTATGAATGAATGTACCAGGTATTTTTTATTTATTTATTATCAACTGATGTAATAAAATAATTAATTCTAATAATAAACCATTGTCTAATTATACGCTGCGTTATACTTGATATAAAAAAATTAGATACTTCCCCGAGCTAAAAATTCGATATCCGTCTCGAATTGGATAATCGAGGACGCCCTAAATTACATTCGAGTCTAATGTCATCCAGTGAAGAAATCTTCATATCATTAATGTCACGAACAGCTTTTGCATTATGATTGCATGATTGACACAAGCTATTTTTCTATGTATTCATATAACATATGCATAGGTAACAAAAATGTTTGGGGATCCCACCTCCGAAAATACCTATCCACATCTCTCATACCACTTAAGTGTAAAATTTTAAATACAACATATAATGTTTATCAGATTTTATTACTAATTTTTTTTTTAAAAGCATCTGCCTGGCATGAGAGAAAAATTTATTTTTCCTGTTCATTTTTATATTACTTTGAAATGTACCTAACATTCTTCTATAAAATTATTAGTTAACTAATGAACAGTTCATTAAATATATTAATCTGACATTTCCATAAACTTTATTCTAGTAGAATTGTAAATTCATTCGTTATTTTTGCTTCGTACAACTTTTCGTTTTGACTCTGTTTACAAAAACCATTTAGTAAAATTTGGACTCCCTAAAACGATAAAATGAAGATTCTTAAAAGGTATTTTTCCATTGAAAAATCTGTATCGAATTTTTTAACGGTCACAATATATTCCTCTGTACTTTATATTTCGTAAATAAGTCAGAAAGTAAACATTAATAATGTTGTTAAATTAATTTTTCACTCTCAAAAATTATTTTTTATTCATTATAAAATAATTTTTACTCGTATTTCTTATTTTTTAGGTGCCTAAAGACTAATAAAAATTTCAAATAGGAATATTATAATTGGTTTATTTATTTACTAATTCTTATATTTTTCCCATTTATGAAAAAAAAAATTACTTGTGATGAAATAATTTTTATTGGAATTATACTCTTTATAATATTAGATATATACTCTTACAGAAATATATAAATATATATATAAATAATATCTTTATAATATTATATATATATTCTTACAGAAAGTAATTTTGAAAAAGCATATAATATTATAAGGAGTATAATTCCAATAAAAATTATTTCATTAAGTAATTTTTTTCTTCATGAATGGGAAAAATATAAGAATTAGTATAATATATATATATATGTTCATTATTTTTGTTAAAACTAATTATTTCTGTTCATTCAGGACGGTTTAGATATTTTGGTGTTAAATCAAAATTTAATACATTCACTTATGAAAACCAAAGATGTTTCTGACAAATAAAATTCCGCATCAAAAACATATTAGTTTACTTTAAAATTTTAATTTTCTCCATACTACATATCAACATTTTCAAAAAAGTTTGACTTATGTACATGCGAGTCCCAGAATTATTTTGAAATTATATTATTCCAAAAATGGATTGATTAAAAAACTTCTTAGTTATTAATAAACAAATAGCATAACATAACTTGAATTTATATATTTTTTGTTTATTTGGTATATGATTTTCCACAAATGGTGGTACGAAAAAAAATATGCCACAAAAATTTAAACTATAAAAATAATGTTACTAGTGATATTTATTTATTTAAGAAACTTCTTACATTTTCCTACTATTTGAATTTTTAAAAAATTGTGGAAAATTATCAATTTTTACTTGTTAAGTTTAAAAATTATGTTACAAGTCATATTTATTTATTTAGAAACGTTTTTTTACTACTTAAAAAAATTTTTACCGAAAATTTTTAGGTAAAAATTAATTTCACTAGTAATATTTATTTATTTATTTTATTCAAGAAACTTTTTTTCACTA
>NW_027106991.1:982659-989889 GCF_000696795.3 Halyomorpha halys
TCAAGAAACTTTTTTTTTCATTATTAAAAATATTATGGAAAATATAATTTTTACTTGTTTACTTTAAAAATTTAAATTATAAAAATAAATTTACTAGCAATATTTATTTACTTAATTTAAGAAATTATTTTTTAAAAAAGGTTGAACATTCATGTTTATTCGTTTAGTTTAAAAATTATTTTTATGTGTTCGGTATAAAAATAATGTTACCGGTAATATCTATTTAAGAAAATTACATTTTTCTACTATTTAAAAAAGTAAATGGTTGAATATTCATTTTTATTTTTATAGTTTATTTAAGAAAGTTATATTTTTCTACTAATTAAAAAAATAGAAAACAGATATACATTTAAAAATGCAATAATAATAAAATTCATTTATTAATTTACTAGCAATATTTATTTACTTAATTTAAGAAATTATTTTTTAAAAAAGGTTGAACATACATGTTTATTCGTTTAGTTAAAAATTATTTTTATGTGTTCGGTATAAACATTTTACGGGTAATATTTATTTAAGAAAATTACCTTTTTCTACTATTTAAAAAAATAAATGGTTGAATGTCCATTTTTATTTGTATAGTTTATTTAAGAAAGTTTTATTTTTCTACTAATTAAAAAAAAAGTAAAAAAGATATACCCCTCACTTGGTTTCGACCCGAAGATCTGTCATATGATATATGTGCCAGAGGTCTAAGGTTTAGAACGCTCGGCTATCGTGAGGGGCTGTACTGAGGCTTGTATTTCACATGTACTTAAATATCAAAGTTAATGAGGATGTAACTCCTATTGATATATAATTAAATGTTTTTCTATTACCTAATAATTTGAATAAATTAAATATGCTGCTCGTTTTTTTATACTCCTGATGAACTGCGACCTTTGTTTGTTTTTATTATTTTCAAAACCTCTTTATTTTTCATTTAAATACAAAATACAATAATATATAATACATAGGTATACTTACGTTTGTTTGTATACTTGTTTCGCTAAAATATAGTTTGGAGAATATTACAAATTATTGGGAACGATAAAGATTTTTTGTGATGTAATTCACAAAATCTTTTCGAGTAATTCCCACTTAGTGGTGCGAAATCGTTTGAAACTAGAATAGGAACTTGTGAAAGTGAACATTTCACTTAGTACGAGAAATGCAATTTTCTTAAAAGTAAAAGGTTTAAACAACCTTAATTTTTATTTTATGTGGTTGTAATATATCATCTACTTTAACTTCAACATATTTTTGCCTGGTTTTGTTTGAAATGTACGACTTACTACAAGGTTAGATTTAAGAATAAGATAGATATACGTGTGCTGTTAATTAATTTAATGTTTAATTTGTAATAGAGTTTTGAATGAACAATAAATATTTGTGTAATTGTTAACACCAATTTTTCAGTGTGAGAAGTTTGTCTATTATGAACTGCTTTATTGTGGTTCTTTACTTAGTGCAATTCATTTTAATCATTAAACATTAATAAAAATTGAAGAAATAATCCATTAGACCACATCAAACCTATTATAAAGCTATGTTTATATAGATAAAACATGGGTAAAAAAAATGTATGTATTTTATAACTGATATAAAAGTCCCGAGAAAGAAAAATTTTAATTAATTGTTACCAATGCATCTAGAAGTTCTATATATGACAATAGGCAATTTTAATAATGCGATTGGGTTGAAAAGGAAACTGGCCAATAGAAAGGGTCGAAACTTACCAGAAAGTGGAATATATATGTATAATAAAGCCGTTACAAATAAAAAAAACTATTATTATATAGTTTAATAGAAAATAGTTTGGGCCACGAAACATTTTTTCTTCTGTCATTTTTATTTAGTAGTTAATTAACAATAATTAATTTTTTTGACTTCTGAGACTTTCAGGCATTTACCAGGAATTATTTTCTTTAATGTTTATTGTTGAAAAATAAGTAAATAAATATTTAATACGGAGGAGTTAAAGAAATCTTGTATCTGACTTAATCTAACGTCTTTAATGGGCTGTTAAATTTTAATTAATTTACCTATCGAATAATAAATTAATAAATACGAGGCTTTATTCCGTTCTATTTCGGGTCGATCAGAGAGCGAACCCGAGGCTATAAAGGGAAGAGAGACAGGTAAATAAATAGATTAAGTAGGACAGAGCACAGACGGATCTGACACAGAGATCCGGTACAAAGACCCGCACTGGGGAGTGGGGGCTTCAACTCCCGTCAGTACCGGCCGTGAGACTGCCCGGGTCGTGTTCTCTTCTGGCTTCTATGGTATCATCGTCTTCGGGGATTCCACATTCACACATGGTCATCGTGAGTAGAATCATCTTATAGTGTGTCTTAGGGTTAGTCGTAGTGGATGAGTGAACCCGAACGAGTGTGTCGATATTGGAAGGTAGTTGTCAAAAGTGCCAAAAGATCGTTATCTATAACAATTTGAAAAGAATCCTTATTCTTGTTTTGTCTCAACCGTATTACCTTTGCGATGATTATTAATAAAATAATCATAAATTATTAACGAAATAAAGCTTAAAATTAAAAAAAAAAAAAAAAAAACATTCATACCGTTATCTGTAATATATAATATATAATAATGAAAATTCTTTCTAATTTCAAACATTATCATTCCGATTCCTAAAATTGTTATTGTGCTAGTTGTGGAAGGCTTTTTTTAGGCTATACATATTCACATTATGATCCCTGGGAACGGAACAGAAATGTTTCAATGAAAACCTTAAAAAAAAAAAAAAAAAAAGATTTAATAATTATTTATGGAATAACTATACATATCCTAGAATATTGTATTTACTCATTCCAAAGATGATAAAATTCCATAGAAATCAAAACAAAAATCATCTCAACAAGACCAATATTTGCAATGATGGAAATGAATTTACCGAAATTTCGTAAGATGATCCTACGTTATACTAAGGAAACATCCAACAAGAACTTCGGGGTCAAGCAATATAAAATACTGACATCAAAATCAAATGTAGTGTTGAGGGTTCTACAAAATACACCATAATTTTTCCCTGATATGTTGTAAGGAACTAATCAACATTTTTGTGAAATTTTGTTTTATAAACTATATCTTTATTTTTTTCGAAGATTTTCTATTTTCAACATAAACTAAAATCCTCTATATCACTATTTGATAAATAAAATATGATTATTCCTTTGAAAACATGGTAAAAGTATGATGGTAGGTTCCGTGTTAATTATACGGGTTAAATTTAGTACGACCATCAATTTTTTCACTAAATAATGTTTAAAATTTATTAATAATGTTTTAAGAACTAGTTTGCCTGGTGGTGCAGAATGTATTTGACACACTGGAAATTTCGTGGTAAAATTAAGGGAGATAATTTTTATTTTATTTTGTGTTCTAATTAATATAATATAAACTTTATTAGAAATTATTACTTTATATATCACATAATTGTTAAATTATTTACTTTTATAGTTATTATTGTATTTTTGGTGTACCTGTTATCAATAAATTCTAATATTTATGACAATATTATGTTTAGATTATAAATATGGATGAATAACAATTAAAAATTTAAAAAAATCCTTTTTACATAATAAAAAACCTTTTCAATAATATAGGAGGCATTCTTGATTGTGTTTCCTTATCAGTGATTTTACGTAGTTATTACTTTTAATTTTAATTTCGCATTATTTATTGCTCTTATTTAATTGTTTACCTGAAATTAGATTTGAAGGTTTCAATTTTTATATTTATTTTATAAATATAAAGTTATTTTAATTCTTAAACTTTATTAATTAAAATAAATACAGACAAATGATGTATGCTTTAATTAAACAACAATAGTTAATAATTTCAGGATTTACATTGATATTTTATGTAATTAAATTTTCTTATATATTACTATGAATATTAACACTCTTGACCTTAGTTAGTTTAATACCAGAATTCATTGATATAGTGTTAATAAAAAGATTGTATCAAAATTATATTATTAAAAGTAATATAATTCAATTAAATTATATTATTTCAATTTAATTACTGATTAATGAATATTCAATTTTCATTTATTTGAAAATTTGTTGATTTTTTGTAGGTATATCTAATAATGTGTTGTTTATATATTTCCTTAAATTAATAACTGATTTAGTTAATTAGTATTGTTGTTATTAAACTATAGAGGATTGTGAAGATGTTTGTATATTTATTATTAACTATTTACAAGAGTTAATTTGTCAAGTATTAAAATTTTATTACCTATTTATTTGTTTTTAAACACGGATTTAATTATAGGTTGAACTAATGGCTTTAATCATAAGTCCAGCACAGTATTTGAAAGATTAAAAATAAAATAAAATTCAGAATATTTGATAATTAACCTTGCAGTTTCAACGTAACCGACGAAGAATGTTGTAAGAAAGCGTGAAATTAATCGTACAAAAATAGTGATTAATGAAAGGAGTTCCTGTTGGCGGTGGAGGGGAGGAAACGAGGAAGGTTGATTTCTTGTTGATCTTTTTACAAGAATATATTATTTATAAATATATTTATATAATAAATTTAAATGTATAATTATAATTTGAAATATATATTTGTTTCAATCTTTTAAATAAGAGTTATGTATACCGATTATTAATTTATAATGCATTATAGAAATCAAAACTTTCTTTTCTTTTTTTAAATCTTCTGTCTCTCTTACTCAATTAAAATATAAAGATATATCATTGTAAATACATTAAAATATATAAAGATAATAATCACAGAAAAGCTATTTATATAATAAAAAATAAAAATTAAAAAACGGCCTTCTAAATTCTGACATCTTTAGAAATAAAAACCTGAATACCATATTAATACTAACTAAAAGATAGTACTTCCCATTTCAACAGCCTAATATATGCGTAGATTGACCAAGTATAGGCAGTATATCTCTTTAAATAGTTCCATAGTATAGTCATTCCAAAAGATTATTATAACAATTATTTTATTGTTACGATTTATTTTATTATTATTTTTTTTTTTTGCTTCTACAATCAACACTTTCAGTGGCTCACTTTTTCCTTTGTCCAATTCCCATCATCTGTTGGTCGTTCTCTTCATCATCACCTGGGTCATCCTCTCCTTTTGGCTCCTGTTTTCCAATTTAATGGTTTCTACGAGTTTCTATCCATTCTACATATTCGATTTGGTTTAGTATAAGTGACTATGTCCTGTTCAGTGTATTGATCCCGTAGTTTTATATTATTTCTTGTCTTCCATTGACTACACTGGTCCAAAGTACCTTCCTTTCCCTGACCGCAAATCTCTGAAGTAAAGACACACCTTTCAACTGCTCTAGTTGCAATAAGTCATAAAATCGTTTTATGAACAAGTAACTTTGCTTTCGGTGACAGTTTTCAAGACTGTTTTTCGTACTGCCTGCTTGCGATCCTTGCTTCAATTTCTTGTCATTTTTTCCCGTCACTAAAGCTCCCAAGTATACCCCTAGAAGAGCAAAATCTTAAATTCTCAACAATTTTGACCCCGGTTATCTTAAGATATTGTAATTTTCCTATATTTGTAAAACTATATTATAAAATATATGTTACATATATAAATGATTAACCTTATTTTTCTGAATAGGCAGATGGTCGTGTCAGGTGTGTTCAATAATCAACAAAAAATAGTTAACAACATATTATAATTATATAACAATATATTATATGTATTGTATAATTTACGTATATTAGAAAATAATTAGTTGCCCGCATGTTATGATTGTAGGAAGGTGTTCCGAGTGGCGGACAGGAATGGTACAAAAATAGAAAAGGACTATTTATTAACTGCTAACCTGGTTATTAATTACTTAATTATTTAGTTGAATATATCTTCCAGAAATTAATTTTATATTATTATGCTGGAATTTTGATTGGGAATAACCCGAAACGTATTTAATTTGAATATATGTTGCGTTTCGTGTATGTAGGATACCCAATCGTAGACCCGCATAACACTAAGTATCTGGTTTTCCCCTGCTCTGCTCAACCTTTGAAACTTCACCCCTTTTTATCTTATTATTTTACATATTTATTATACTTGATAAATTCTTAATACATATGATTATATTTTGCACCAAGCATAGTTATTTTAAAATGTATAAATACAGTCACAGTAACTGTAAGTTGCAACTGATAAACGATTGGGAAAATGTGAGATATCTCCTGTAGTCTTCAATTACGTTCTATTATACGTGGAATGAATCTGTGCAGGATTGTTACCTTGATTGGAACATTCAAGTTTTATCAAGGAGTCCCTTGAGTATATTACATTCTATTTATGAAAGTAGGAATGTACTTAACCTGAATTGAAAAAATAGTATATAAATATTTATTGATTTTAGATATTAAAATTAAATTATAAGGTTTTCTCTTCGTTATAAGATTTTGTTTTTCGTAGACCTTCGTAGAAATAATTTCCAGATTTCCCCGGACCTGGAAAGTTTGGGCTAGCCAAAGAATTTGTCAAACTTTAAAGAGTTCTAGAATTTTTTAAAAAATTCACCGAAATTTAAGATATTTTATAAACAAATTCATTTTTTCTAATATAGCCGCCTCCTTCAGGAATTCCTTCGTCATATGTGCAACTCCATTCTGGAATTTTCTCTCCTCCTTCACTCTTTCATTTTACAAACCCCTATTCCTTCTCCTACTTCATAATCAAAACTCCATACCGATATGAGCCAAATATGTAGCTATAACATAAAATACTACAATAAAATTTAAATATTTTACCAGACAAATGATGTATATTAACCCTTATCAGTCGCTATATTTTTATATGTGATACGAGGTTTTAGGTGGTTTCGGTAAATATACAAAACAAATTCAGTATTGCAAGAATAACATTATTGTTAGAAATTTTTTTTTACGCATATGAGATTCAAATAATTATTTATTTAGAAAAGGCAGGAATATATTTCTGGAAATGTCCATTGCTCTGTTACGGATACTTAACTAATAAGCAGTCCTGCCGATTTTTCCAACAAAACTCAGCGCCTTGAAAAACGGTATAACTATTTAATAGTTACAGCAAGTAGAGGGAATATGGGGGAGCTGGGGCGTCGATTTGGGCAGCCAATCAGAAGCCAGCATTTTGATGACGTCACACATGGCGGGAGATTTGAATTCAAATATTCGGCCCGACCCACCCTTAACCATCCACGTGGTCTGTCACGTGGTCTATCACGTGATCATTAGGCAGCCAATG
>NW_027106992.1:0-984 GCF_000696795.3 Halyomorpha halys
TCAATTAACAAAACTTATAAGTTGACTCAACCTTAACTTAAATTCCTTAGCTTAACCCTATTAACTAAATTTACACTATTACACAAAAGAGGAACATAAAATTTAAAAAAAGTCTAGTTGGAATCCCACGTAAGCCTTAGCTGTACTCCTGGCAGAACACAAGGTTGTCCGATATCTCCTCTTCGGCCACCGTCTTACCTTCCACAGAAGTATGAAGATGACCCTTGCCACCACTCTTTTATTTAGGTCGTGCTGAAGAAACGCACTGCACTATATCCACACTTCTAGTGTTAATGAACGCCCATTGAGGTAGAACACCATAATTAAGAAAAACAAAACATACACGATAACATTTCTTATATGGTGATATTTCGTTACAAACAGTAAAGACACAGGGCCTGATAAACTATCACCACTTCATATTGAACAATCGTAACGTGTTCAAAAACCATACCCCCTTTCTGCGATGATTTCGCTTTTGTTTTTATTTCACCACGACAAACGTAACAGTCTCAAAACAATGAGTGTAGTGACGCTCTCTATGAGCGAGATAAACAACTGACACCTTCAGCCCTTCCCGCTAGAGAGCAGCATCCATGTCTGTCCAAGATGTAAATTGTCTTAATGCTCTAATAATAATGCGATTCCTTACTAACTAAAGATGTTTCAAGACATTTCTGGCCAAAAGAAGCCATTTTTATTTCACACATTTTTAAATATTTGGCCTTTTTTAGATATTTTGATGTAAATCACATATTTTCTGAAATATTTGTTATTTTTGGGTATTCTGTCCTTAATCACATATTTCCTTTAATTTTTTGTTCAATATTAAATACATTTTTTTTCAGCAACTACATAAAATTCAAGAGAACGAGAAATTTATTATTTATTATTAATAGTGCGTAAAAATTCTATGTCTTCATCTTTGAACACAAATTAAATGCAGTGGCAATAATAAATTTTCACACAGAATTACATCGAGAA
>NW_027106992.1:3959-4413 GCF_000696795.3 Halyomorpha halys
TTTTTAGTTAAACTTTAAAAGTCAAAATTAATTTTCCTTTTAATTTAATATTTTAGTTTTTGTTTTCGTTTCTATAATTATGGAGGATCCTTCAGGTTCTTTGCAGCATTTCAGGCCATTTTCAAAAAATCCCAAACTTTAAATAAGAAAAGAACAGCCTTAATAATGGAAGTTTATGACCGGCTGGAGAACTAAGAGACTGAGTTTGAAGCTCTCCAGTCAAAATTATAATTTATAATGTTACCTTCCAAATTCAGAAGGAAAGGATTGGAGCTACAGTCGTACAAAACCCTTTCATTGACGTAGTTGATTCCGCTATAGCAAATTATTTCGAAGCTAGGAGCTGTCCTGAAGAAAACTCGGCAGTTGTCCCCAGCATTTGTCAGTTTATTCCCCAGGTCCAGTTCTGGTCGGATTAAATTAGTTCCTCTATTTTGATGTGTATTATTTTATA
>NW_027106992.1:4463-6593 GCF_000696795.3 Halyomorpha halys
TGTAGATATAAAATTGAGGTGGTTGATGATGATTACCATGTGGTGGTGCATGTTAATGATTGGTAGGTGGACTTACTCCATGTTTCTTTCTTCCCTCTGCATCCTTAAGCCCTCTCCTCTCTACTGCTGGGAACAACTCCAAGAGTTCTACACACCCATGGTAGATTTCTGATCTGAGAGATAAAGAAAAATCAACTGCTTCTCCTCAAAGACAAAATGGCTCTCTCCTACTTTTTCTGGGATGCTTCTCTTCACAGAGAGTGCTGAAGGAGGTGAGATTCGGCTGTTGGCCACCTGGGGCGCCACTATATCCTGTAGGCCATTATGCCATGATGTTTGTTGGTGCCCCCTCCAATTCAACCTTTCGGTTGCCGTAGGTTAACCGGAACATACCGCCCACCTAAATCGCTCCGGGTGATTTACTTGTTAAGTTTAATTGTTGTTGTGAGTTGCGGCTGGAGCAGGTAGGCTGAAATTTACATTAAAGGAAAAACAATACAAAATAATGTAATGCTAATGCACAGAGTAAAATGAAAACAAAAATGAACCTTGTATCCTAAACAATCATTTAAAATTACTTGTGATGACTTGTTTAGGCTAACTTAATGATAAAACAAAAGAAAATATGAATAAGAAACAGAATTAATTCTTGTGTGGGATAGAGAAAAATAAACAAAATGTGTGCAACTTCCAGGAACTATGTAGGATGCGTCCGCCCACCCTAACGATTCCCGCTCTGCAAGAGTGGATGAAAACGAAGAACTGAAACTTATGACAGAACTAAAGAAACTAATGAATGCTAGTATAAGAGTACAAACAATCACATTGACCTAAATTAAGTACATGAATCTAATAACGAACAATAAACCAAAAGAATAATGAATCGAAAGAACTAAAAATGATTTGTTGATCCCAACTATATACAAATATACAAAAGCATTTTCCCTTCTAGGGTGATGGTTGTACTTCTCGAAGTCCGCTTGATTCTCAAACTTTGGCTGTACCGAAGTGGCTGATTGTAGATTTGCCCTTGATGTTGGAACCTTCTATGGGGAAGTAACAGTGACAAGAGAGATTGCGAATGGGTGTTAAACTCTCTTGTCTCAGTATTGCATCTTCAATAAAATCTCCATGTTGTTCGTCTTCCATTGTAGGTGTGTATGAATCTGCCGATCGCTTGTTATCATTCAGATAAGATCTGGAATGACTTGGATACAAGAACATATGATGTTCAGATGGCAAATTGGATCTGGATTCCCTAGAGCTTCCAGATACGGCATAAGATGAAGTGGCAGATGGATTCCTGGTCCTACCATAAGCTGTTTGGGTAGGAAGAGCAACAGGATTGGCATTGCTGTCCAAACTTCTCGAATCCGTGTTATCTGACCTTACATTCCGAATGAACATCAAACTACCTCGGTCACGAATTGAAGCTGATGAAGCCTCAGTGCTGCTTAGAATGTTTCCATTCATGAAGATGTGACTATCAGTTCTAGAGTTATCGGAATGTGCAGTCGGAGCTGCGTTATATGGAGAATCGGCTTTTGAGGTTTCACAACAATTCCTATTACTGATGCGAGGAACATCAGTAGCATCTGAACTTATAGGTGCATCTGGTTCTGGAAGATTCTCTAGCAGTACCTGGGAATACAATCGCTTAACGGAATGCATTCCTTTACAATCTTTATTGAAAGGAACGCCATCTTTTCTGCTGAACGGTGGATGCTGACGTCCTATGATGCAGAACGTTTTCGAGAGATTGGGAATCTTCGGTACGGACATGATTTGCGTAGAAGACGTGGATCGGTGAATCGAAGCCGAGGATGAAATAGATGTGGTTGCGGGACCACCGGATGACCTTGTGCTGAAGGGCCGACGCAGTGTCGCAGATACACGCGGTACAGAGCTGTTGGGAGTTGAATGAGAAGCAGTGCATGAAGAAGGTGGTAACTTGTTGCCTCTAGAGATCGTTGAACAAGAAGAAGAAGGATGAATTTTTACCCTGTTCTCGGTAGGATTCGAAACGCTGAGAGTGGATTTGAAGAACAGAGAGCAGGACGTAGGTTGAGCCAAATTGTGAACAACGCCAGAAACTACCAAGCCGAAGACTGTAGGCGTAAAGTAAAGTCC
>NW_027106992.1:6643-7950 GCF_000696795.3 Halyomorpha halys
AAGAACTGAAAATTGAAACAGAACTACAGAACCCAATGAATTCTGGTATGAGAGAACAACAATCATGTTTACCCTAACTATATACATGAAAAACGAAGAAAACTAAGCCGAAGAACAATGAATTGAAAGAACCAAAAACGACTTGCTGAACCCAGCTATATACAAAAAGCATTTTGACCTTCTAGGGTGATGGTGGTACTTCTCGAAGTCGGCTTGATTTTCAAACTTTGGCTGTAGAAGTGGCTGATTTTAGAACCTTCAATGGAAAAGTAACAGTGACAAGAGAGATTGCGAATGGGTGTTAAACTATCTTGTCTCAGTATTGCATCTTCAATAAAATCTCCATGTTGTTCGTCTTCCATTATAGGTGTGTATGAATCTGCCGATCGCTTGCTATCATTCAGATAGGATCTGGAATGACTTGGATACAAGAACATATGATGTTCAGATGGCAAATTGGATCCGGATTCCCTAGAGCTTCCAGATACGGCATACGATGAAGTGGCAGATGCATTCCTGGTCCTACCATAAGTCGTTTGGGTAGGAAGAGCAACAGGATTGGCATTGGTGACCAAATTTCTCGAATCCCTGTTATGTGACTTTACATCCCGAATGAGTATCAAACTAACTCGGTCACGAATTGAAGTTGATGAAGCTTCAGTGCTGGTTAGAATCTTTCCATTCAAGAAGATGTGACCATTAGTTGGAGAGTTATCGGAATGTGTAGTCGAAGTTGCGTTATATGGAGAGTCGGCGTCCGAGGTTTTAGAACAATTGGTATCACTGATGCGAGGAACATCAGTTGCATCTGAACTTATAGGTGCATCTGGTTCTGGAAGATTTTCGCGTAGTACCTTGGAATACGACCGCTTAACGAAATGCATTCCTTTACAATCTTTATTGAAAGGAGCGCCATCTTTTCTTCTGAGGGGTGGATGCTGATGTTCAATGATGCAGAGCGTTTTCGAGGAATTGGGAATCTTCGGTACAGACTTGGTTTGCGTAGAAGACGTGGATCGGTTAATCGAAGTCGTGGATGAAATGGATGTGGTTGCGGGATCACAGGATGACCTTGTGCTGAAGGGCCGACGCAGTGTCGCAGATACACGCGGTACAGAGCTGTTGTGAGTTAAATGAGAAGCAGTGCATGAAGAAGGTGGTAACTTGTTGCCTCTAGAGATCGTTGAACGAGAAGAAGAATGAATTTTTACCCTGTTCTCAGTAGAATTCGATACGCTAAGAGTAGATTTAAAGAACAGAGAGCAGGACGTAGGTTGAGCCAAATTGTGAACAACGCCAGAAACTAC
>NW_027106992.1:8000-8317 GCF_000696795.3 Halyomorpha halys
AGAGAAAGAGGGAACAGAATTAAACTGCACGCTTACTAGAAAGATACTGGTTTATTATCTGTGTGATGCTATAGACATTATTGAGGTTTATTTACATGAGGAGTTAGGATTAGTGTTGTATACAGGCCTTGCCCAACCATAACTCCCCCCTACCAGTTTATGAACATGCCTCATAAACTCCAAAAAGATAACCAACACAAAAAAAAACTGAAGACAAACTATCATATACACAAAAACGAAAACTAAAAATACACTTTTCATCAACTAAAATTAACACTTGAACTATTTGAAAACTAATAAAACTTGTCACTCCGTTC
>NW_027106992.1:9421-10879 GCF_000696795.3 Halyomorpha halys
CTCACAGTTGCCGATTATCTCCTGAATCGTTTTATCGTGAATATACGAGGATGCCCTTCGGACTAAAGAATGCCCCAATTACGTTCCAACGATTGCTGGACGAATTCTTACGGGGAATCGACGAGTCCATGTGCCAGGTATACAAGGACGACCTGCTCGTTTTTAGCAAAACGGAGGAACAACATATGTCCCACTTGCGCAAGGTGTTCGAACAGGTCCGGAAATTAGGGTTAAAGTTATCGAGCGAAAAATCAATATTGGGGAGAAACCAGATAATTTTTTTAGGACACACAATATCGGAACAGGGAGTTAGACCAGAAGCAAATAAGGTAGAAGCGATCCGGAAAATGGCGATTCCAACGGATGTTAAGGGAATCAGGAGATTGTTGGGCGCTCTGAATTACTATAGACGATTCGTACCGGCGATGGCCAGATATCTGGTACCCATCAGAAACCTTCTGAAAAAGGGAAATAGGGTGCAGGTGACGCCCGTTATGGTGGAAAACATTAGAAAATGCATGGAGGTGCTTCAGAAGGAACCGGTGTTGGCATTCCCGGACTTTAAACGTACATTTATCATCACTACGGACGCAAGTGAGTACGCATTGGAGGGCGGTACTGCCGCAGGATTGTGAGGGTGGAGAGCGACCGGTGGCGTACGCTAGCAGGCAGTTAACAGATGCAGAGACAAGGTACAGCACACTTGAGCGAGAACTGTTAGGTATTGTGTGGGCGGTAGAACATTTTCGCCCCTATGTTTTGGATGGAATGATGAGATCTGCCGAGCACTGAAAGATGCATCCAAACCGAGGCGTACATACCATTTATACGTCGGGAATGGAGTGGTTTGGGAGAAGATAAAACGCCTCTGGAGATTGGAGAAAATCGGAATGGATCGAAACTTTGTTCCTTGCCTAATAATGGAGGAAACCGTTCAGGACAGAAATCTACAGAGGAGGTCACCTTGGCATACCACCAGGGGAAGACCAATCACCGAGGCTTGAATGAGACCTACCAAGCCCTGTGACGGAAATATTTGGTTGAATATGCGGAAAACGATTCCGATACTTGGACAAGGCCTGTATACAACACTAATCCTAACTCCCCATGTAAATAAACCTCAATAATGTCTATAGCATCACAGAGATAATAAACCAGTAACTTTCTAGTAACCGTACGGTTTAATTCTGTTCCCTCTTTTCCTTTTTCTTCAAGCATTTCAGTCCATGTACTCATAAGTTACATATATAAAAGTTGAGTGAAGAAGGAATAAGATCTAACACGCTTGAACTGCTATAAAATACTAACTTTATTGTGTTCGCTACATCTCTTATATACCCTCGATCAGCTGATCCCCTCTGTCAGCTGACATCGAAATAACAGCTGACTCACACCGTAACTCCCCCCCACCAGTTTACGAACAATCCTCGTAAACTAATACTATATTATATAATAACA
>NW_027106992.1:12243-15419 GCF_000696795.3 Halyomorpha halys
AGTTCTACTCACTCATGGTAGACAAAATCATCAGGAATCATGAGAGACAAAAAGGAATAATGAACTGCTTCTCCCAGAAGACAAGATGGCTCTCACCTTCGTCTGGGATGCTTCTCTTCACAGAGAGCGCTGAAGGAGGTGAGTTTTGACTTTTGGCGACATGGGTGCTAGTATATCCTGTAGGCTATTATACCATGATGTTTGATGGAGCCCCCTCAAATTCAACCTTTCGGTTGCCGTAGGTTAACCGGAACATACCGCCCACCTAAATCGCTCCGAGTGATTTACTTGTTGATATGAGTTGCGGCTGTAGCAGGTAGGCTGAAATTTACATTGAAAAACAATACAAATTAGGTTATGCTTATGCATAGAGTATAAATGTAAACAAAAATGAACTTTACATCCTAAACAATCATTTAAAATTACTTGAGATGACTTGTTTAGGCTAACTTAATGATAAAAAAAAAGGAAATATGATTGAGAAAAAAGGAAATTGATTCTTGTGTAAGATAGAGAAAAAAAATAAAATAAACAAAATGTGTGCTACTTCTAGGAACTATGTTTAGGATGCGTCCGCCCACCCTAACAATTCCCGCTCTGCAAGAGTGGATGAAAACTAAGAACTGAAAATTGAAACAGAACTAAAGAATTCAATGAATTCTAGTATGAGAGAACAACAATCATGTTTACCCTAACTATATACATGAAAAACGAATAAAACTAAGCCGAAGAACAATGAATTTAAAGAACCAAAAACGACTTGCTGATTCCAGCTATATACAAATATACAAAAAGCATTTTGACCTTCTAGGGTGATGGTGGTACTTCTCGAAGTCGGCTTGATTCTCAAACTTTGGCTGTACCGAAGTGGCTGATTGTAGAACCTTCTATGGCGAAGTAACAGTGACAAGAGAGATTGCGAATGGGTGTTAAACTCTCTTGTCTCAGTACTGCATCTTCAATAAAATTTCCATGGATTTGGTGTTCGTCTTCGATTGTAGGTGTGTATGAATCTGCCAATCGCTTGTTATCATTCAGATAGGATCTGGAATGACTTGTGTCCATATGATGTTCAGATGGCAAACTGGATCTGGATTCCCTAGAGCTTCCAGATACGGCGTACGATAAGGTGGCAGATGGATTCCTGGTCTTACCATAAGCCGCTTGGGTAGGGACAGCGACAGAATTGGTATTGCTGACCAAGCTTCTCGAATCCATGTTATCTGACCTTACATTCCGAATGAACATCAAACTACTTCGGTCACGAATTGAAGTTGGTGAACCTTCAGTGCTGCTAAGAATGTTTCCATTCATGAAGATGTGACTATCAGTTCTAGAGTTATCGGAATGTGTAGTCGAAGCTGCGTTATATGGAGAATCGGCGTTTGATGTTTCACAACAATTCCCATCACTGATGCGAGGAACATCAGTTCCATCTGAACTTATAGGTGCATCTGGTTCTGGAAGATTCTCTAGCAGTACCTTGGAATACAATCGCTGAACAGAGAATCCATTCCTTTATAACCTTTATCGAAAGGACCGCCATCTTTTCTGCTGAATGGTGGATGCTGACGTCCTATGATGCAGAGCGTTTTCGAGTCATTGGGAATCTTCGGTACGGACATGATTTGCGTTGAAGACGTGGATCGGTGAATCGAAGTCGTGGATAAAGTGGATGTGGTTGCAGGACAACCGGATGACGTTGTGCTGATATTTTCATTCGCTGATTCTAAATGACTGGGGGTGGTGAAGGGCCGACGCAATGACGTAGATACACGCGGTACAGAGCTGTTGTGAGTTGAATGAGAAGCAGTGCATGAAGAAGGTGGTAACTTGTTGCCTCTAGAGATCGTTGAACGAGAAGAAGAATGAATTTTTACCCTGTTCTCGGTAGAATTCGAAACGCTTAGAGTAGATTTGAAGAACAGAGAGCAGGACGTAGGTTGAGCCAAATTGTGAACAACGCCAGAAACTACTAAGTCGAAGACTGTAGGCGTAAAGTAATGTCCTTCGACTTCAGTAGGGTATGGAGCTCCAACGAAAATCCGTGGGTATAAGTCCCCACCGATTAACAGATCGACTGGACCTGACTCCCCAAACGTTGAACGGCCAAAGAGTGGCGCATAATGCGGCTGATGACGGAAGAAGGAAGGTTGACGTTTGGTAAAGAAGACGTGATGCGGTCGACTACCACTGGAGATATGTTGCATTCTTCTTTACCAGCGAATGGGCGAATAGTACATGACGTGGAGCCTTTGAGATGAGACTTCGGGACAGCTGACTCGCCAAGACTGGTGATGCAATGGTCGAAATTCGCAATGTTAGCGCCAATCTTGTGTGCGAGCGCGGTTGAAATAAATGTGTGCTGGCTTCCGGAGTCTAACACAGCACGGGCCATATGAAAGTCTCCCCTCTTCGACTTAACCAGAATACATACAGTGCCCAATAGTACCATGGTGTTCGTGGATGAAGATGGCGTAGATCCGAAACCAACGAAGGTCTCCGTAGGTGTTGACTTATTGGACGTTTCATCGACTTTAGTGGCTGCGTTGTCTTCTTCCTGGCGGTGGATCAGCGTGTGGTGCTTCTTACAGCACATCCGACATAGAAATTGCGAACGACATGTTGCCACCTCATGGCCCTTACGGAGGCAATTCCAATGTGCATTAAGCATGTTACACTTTGAAAACTTACATAAATGAAATGGAAATAGAAAATATAGGTAATACAGTTGAGAATTATTTCCTAAATTACTGAATTTAAGATTCATTAAATGTTATGGATTGTAAATCATGATAATGAAGAAATAAGGATATTAATGAATCTTAATTTAACTGACATGGTATGAATATATGTTCTGCGCTATGTTATATGAAGTAATTTTCTTCCTATATTAACATTGAATTATAAAACATGCAGTATGGATATAATTAAACATGTAAGTATGGAACATCATGAACCCAGCTGAAATGTTTTTTTTTTTTTTTCTTGGTTCAGGTAAGAACAATACATTATGTTCATACACTACTATTTCACTGAACTATATTTGAATAAATTGAACAATGAATCTGAACTTAATGAATGATTAGGTCTGGCATGGACTTTATGTGTGAACACTAATTTTCAAAACTTGTTTGTTTTTTTTTAATTATTTATTTATTGTAATTTACAACTGT
>NW_027106992.1:16434-16933 GCF_000696795.3 Halyomorpha halys
AGTTCTACTCACTCATGGTAGACAAAATCATCAGGAATCATGAGAGACAAAAAGGAATAATGAACTGCTTCTCCCAGAAGACAAGATGGCTCTCATCTTCGTCTGGGATGCTTCTCTTCACAGAGAGCGCTGGAGGAGGTGAGTTTCTACTTTAGGCCACATGGGTGCTAGTATATCCTGTAGGCTATTATGCCATGATGTCTGATGGTGCCCCCTCCAATTCAACCTTTCGGTTGCCGTAGGTTATCCGGAACAATGGTTGTTGTATATTTCTTCTCCGTTTGCTGCCATGCACTTATTGGCGTTAAAGTTAAGTATTGGCGAAAGCAAACTGTCAAAAAAGAGAAGAAGGAATAAGATCTAACTCGCTTGAACTGCTGTAAAACACTAACTTTATTGTTTTGGTTTTTTTTTCAAAACCCCTTCAAAATTTTAATGGCATTTATAAACAATGAACTTTCTCCTTTTTCTGTAGAACATCTACATTCTAAGGAGTCTT
>NW_027106992.1:17445-17773 GCF_000696795.3 Halyomorpha halys
GACATTCATGATGCCATGTAGTGGCAAAGATATGCAGTAGGAAGTCAAGGCAGCCATCTTGGTCCCCAAAACAAAGGGGTCAGTACCAGAAAAGAAGCCATCGTGGCCTGTACCAGAAAAGTAGCCATCTTGACCTGGGGTTGTTCTGTTGGTGACGAAAGAGACAGTATTCTTCAGGAAAGTCTCTTCTCATAAATCATGAGGGAGTAAATCTGTACACTCAGGCGAGGGTAGCGGCGGCGGCGGGAGGATGAGGAAAAAGAACCAAGAGGAACCCTTCTTTCATGTACATCTTCAAACAAGAATCACCATTGAAGTCTCAAGAACA
>NW_027106992.1:17823-19844 GCF_000696795.3 Halyomorpha halys
AAATTGCGAACGACATGTGGCCACCTCATGGCCCTTACGAAGGCAATTCCAACATACCTTGAACGTTCGGACGCGTTCAAGTTTCTGGGTAAGAGGGAGCCCAATAAACGCCTCGCACTTGGAGAGGAGATGACCTCCCTTGCATAGAGGACATCTAACTTCTGCGGCCCCTTTGCGCTTCACAGTTTGGTACTGATTCGTTCGAACTGAGGCTGGAGTATCCTTAGGATTTCTGAAAGAGGTTGCGTGTAAGGAGACGAACCTCTGCTTCTGATTCGTTACGTTGGAGCGCCCTGGTGTTTTAAAGCTGTCTGCGTCCTGTGACATGCGGATAGCATTTTTCCTCTGCCGAACAAAGGCTATAACATTGTCCACCGTGGGAAACTCTTGGCTGGATCCGAGAGACAGTTCAAACTGTTTTCTGGTCTCTGGGTCCAATGTCCTTAACGCAAGTGTGGTAAGAAGGAAGTCCGTAGTGTCCTTAAGTTGTAATGCCCGCAGAGCTTCTACGCTGTCAGCGACACCTGTGAGAAACTGCTCGTACCTTTGCAGGTCACTTCTTGCCCCTTTGCAGTTGAAGTCTATTATACGGTGAATTAGTATGTTAGCTAAGACCTGCGGATTCTGATATGTTTCCACCACTCGTTTCCAGGCCAATTCGTACGAATTTGCTTCAACTGGAAATCTCGAGATTACCGCTGAAGCTTCACCCTTCAAAGCGCCGATAAGGTAGTGGAACTTCTCGATGTTGGATAAGGTCGGCTCATCGTTTATCAACGATGTGAACGTGTCATAGAAATGCGACCACTTAAGGATATCACCATAAAACGTTGGGATAGGAATCCTAGGTAATTGTGGTTTCTGCGTGTAGGTTGCATTTTGATTAAATGTGGAGCAAGGAGGAAGTGTGTTATGTGCTGTAGCTTTCCTTGCTTCGCGATTTTGTTGAATTAATAACAAAGCACCATTCGCCTTTACTATTTCCTCCTTTAATGTGTCGTAGAGCTCGAGCCAAGAGTCGTCAGGAAATGCATCCTTTTCTCCGATAGCGACAGTGAGGTCTTCACGCTCATTCCAGGCGTCCCTGAACTCAGTCCAGACCTGCTTAGCTTCTACCAGTCTCGCCTCGAACATGGCTGCGTCAACGTCGCTGAGGGTTTCTATATCGATGTTGGAAACACCCATAATATTCCGCTGCACACTCCGCATCCGCCTTTCCAAGATAGCGGCGCGTGATGTAATGCTCTGCTCTGAAGTTCCTGATTTCACCATACTTTTCAATGACAAATGTGAAGAGTCCCCCGAACAGAGAAAGAGAGAGAGAGATAGAAGGGGAAAAGAATTAAGAAACGAAAGGTCGAACTGAAGGAATAAAATACCAAGAAAGTTGATAGCTAACTAATGAGAGAGAGCAATATACACATTATGCCAAGGGATAGAACTGAATAGCCGAATAATTGAACCGAAATATTGATGAAACGTCAGCAGAAAGAACAAGATTGAGTGACGTCATCGAACGAAGGAGGTGATCTTCAAGTTGCCGTATCTAAAGAACAAGATGGTTCTACCTCTTTGTAATGGCGAAGTGCGCTGTGGCTCAGCTTATGGCTTAATCAGTTATCTTACAATATGATAGAAGTTTGTTTTGTCTCTAATGGATATTCTCTCAATCCTGACACTTTTAGAAGGAATATAGTGAATTAATGTGTATATTGCTGTACTATGCTATGAATAAGAAATGAAACAAAATATATATGATGTAAGTGAATTAAAGGTACACAATTGTTTGTAATTTGTCAAACTTAAAGGCTTTACTTTAATTAACAACTTGTTAATTAAACTTATAAATGATTGCTATGGAACTAATGAAATAAAATTATTAGTAATAAAGTGAGTGTTTTGTTAAGTTTATCCTTTATCACTCTGAAGTTAGGTTATAATGCATGTGACATGAACAAAATTAATTTGAATATACTTGAAATTGAATTAAATAACCTAAGACAAATTAATTAAACTTAAAC
>NW_027106992.1:19894-23939 GCF_000696795.3 Halyomorpha halys
GGGCGCCGAAGAGAAATGATGTCTTCAGGATGAGGAGGTCCTCATCAATTTCTGTCAAGAGGAAGCCATTTTGGACTCGAGGACAATAAATAAGATTGTGAACTTGGTTAGTTTTGTTATAACTAAATTTGAATACATTGTAAAATGTATATTAATTTAATTAAGTCAATAGTAAAAGTGTTTGTATTCTGATTGCCTAGCAACAATACGCCTTGAGATTAAGAGTCTATTTATATTATAAAAGTTAAATATAATTCTATTATCCATTTGATATTAATGTTCTTAATTTGAACCCAAAGTATCTTTGATATTTGAAAAAAGTTATTAAAACGATCTAAATTCTTTTTCTTTTATTTTAATTAATTTTTTTTAATTATTACAATATATATATGGCGTTAACAGTCATTAAGAACAATATTAGAGATATCTGGAGCAAGGCAGTTCCCCATCGCAAGTCCGGTAATTTGGTGGTAAACTTTATCGTGAAAAGTCAGGTAACCAGAATTACAGCAAAGTTCTAAAGCAGAGAGAAATGAGGTGAGGTTAAGTGTGGTATGAGGTTGAATTATAATCCAGTTCTTCTCAAAGAAATAAAGGGCTTTGTCAATGGGGATGTTAGTAAAAAGGCTTTCGGCATCAAAGGAAGTTAAGATAAAGTTGTCAGATATGTTGAAGGATTTTAATAGTTCTTTAAGGTGGAAGGAATTACGGATATCATAAGAGTTATTGTGGCTGAGGATTTGAAGAACAGGAAGAAGAAATTTACTGAGTTTGGAAGAGGGAGCGTTGATATTAGAAATGATGGGGCGCGAAGGGGGTTACCAGGTTTATGGATTTTTGGGAGTCCGTATAAGCAGGGGGCTATAGAATTATAAGAAATGAGATTAAGGTAGGTGGGGCGGTTAATCTGATTGGTTTCAAGAAGGTTCCTTAGGAGTAAGTTGAACTGGAGCATAAGTGAGCGAGTTAGGTCTCGAGTGGTAGGTTTGTAAGTAGTTGTATCAGACAGAAGGATGTGAATTTTGTCAACATATTCAAAATTGTCCATAACCACAGTTGAGTTACCTTTGTTGGCTTTAGTGTTTATAAGTTGGTTGTTAGATTTGATAAAGGAGCGGGTGAAAGAAAGGTCTTTGAAAAATAAGGGAGAAAGAATGGAAGTGGATGGTGTTGAAAGTGATTGGAAATAATGTTACAAATTTGTATACGAGAAAGCTCCCTGTCTTCTTCAGAAATACTAAAAAGATCGTCTCGATAAACAAATTCTAAATCGGTAATTAGAGAAGGTATAAGGTGAGAAACATTTGAAGGAGATGTAGAGAAATTAGGGCCTAAACTTAAAATATTGACAACATTGGGGGGAACAGTGCTGGAAGATATATTATGGACCCATTCTTCACTACCTTTAGGATAGATTTTATTGTTAAAAGACAACTGGTATTATCAAATTAGGAAACTGTCGTTGAGGAGGGCCATGTTATTTTCGCCAAGTGAGTGCTTGTGACAGTTTAGAAATTTTATATTTAAGGGATTCAATTTGTCGAATGATTTCCCTAATTTTGAGATTTAAAAGAGATTTCTTAAAAATTAGTAAAGAATGACAACATTTGGAACGTAGGAAAGAGGGTATCAAAAACTGGTTAAAGAAATTATCAATGGATTTCGGAAAAACTGAATAAGATCTGCATTTCAGAAGGAAAATACGTTGTTGGGTTTTATCTGTGAGGCACTTGTGTAGATTGCACAAGGTGTTAAAATTAGATTTATGAAGAGGGAATTTTAATTTAAATTGAGAAAAAACATTGATATCAGTAGGGCAATGTAGTAGAGTTGGAGGGATGATGGCAGTGGGGATGAACAAGAAGATCAGAAGAAGAAGCTAAGGATGACGAAGTTTGAAGAGATGACGAAGTAAGAGAAGATGAAGCAGGAGTAATGGCACGTGGAGGGTTAAAGTTCTGGTGACGTAACAATACGGCGGTTTAACAGGCGAGCACTGCAGCGGATATTGTTGTTACTTGTGTTTGTATCTTGAGGGCCCCGTGTGTTTTGTGACATACTGGAAGATTGCTGATTGACCGTATGTATTAATGATAATAATCCTTAAGATCCACTATTCCCACCCTACGTCTTGGCTTAAAGTCCTACAACAAAATTTCCGATCTTTTTTTCGAATTGAAAGATTCTATTCCTTTCTTATAGCATTCCAATGTTGTTTACCGGATACCTTGTTCAACCCCATGTTGCAATTCCTTCTATATCGGTGAAACTAAAAACCAACTTAAGAACCACATTTCCCAGCACAAAACTTCCATCAACTCCTGTAATCCACTTGCATCTAAATTATCAGAACACACATTATACCTTTAATTTTTACAATCCTTCCATTCTTGCCACTGTCCCCAACCATTCAAAATGTCTTATCTCGGAGTCCATTTACAAAGCTGATAAAGACTGCATCTCCCCTCCCTTAGATACCGACACATTTTGAACATAATAAAAACCCTCATAATACTTCTTTTCTCTTTGTTCTGCATTTCAGAAGCCCACTTTCTTGTAATATCTTTTATTGTTTCTCTAAATTCTCACCTCTTATTTAATTATTTTTATATTTACTATCCTTCCTTTTTCATTTATATTCATGTATCTTATTATTTTTTTTTTTTAATTTATATTCATGTGTAGGTAACACATTTGGTATATTGTATTTCTTAATCACTTACAGATATTGTATCCCATTCTTTTATACTTTATTTCTTCTTTGTTTTTTCTATGAGAATTTTCATTTTATTTTATTCTTTTCCCTTTTCATCTCTTAATTTATACTTTCTTTAATATTATTCTCCTACTTTATCTCTTATCTTTCTGTTACTATTACCGTTTTCATTTACTGTTTACAACCTTTAATTTTTCTTATTAAATTTTATTTTTCATTGTATATCCCTGTTATTTTCCACTTATTTTTTTTTTTTGTAACTGTCAAGTGTTTGAATCTTTTTTAGCCCTGACGAAGCCCTGCAACATGGGGCGAAACGTTGGCTCAAATAAAAATAGTATACCCATTTACTATTTGAGTTTTTTTGACCACACCTGGACCATATTCCATTCAGAAATAAAAGATGATCTTTTATAAGAATGTATGTATGCAGGGAATCTGAGAACAGAAAAAAATTGTGAAAGGCACTGGATAACTGGGGAAAAGCTCATATCTCTACAAGGAAATGCAAATGGAAAATAAGAATACTCATCAATAAAGACTAAAACATACCAATTCTCTTTTCCACTAGGTAGAAACTAGAGGACCCATGAGATCTATGCTTAAGCGTTTCATAGGAGAGGTAGCTTTAATGAGTTGATTATCAGAACAATAATATCTTGGCTTAATTTCAGCACAAATTGTACAAGCAAAAGATACTCTTCTTACTTCATCAAAGCCGTAAGGTAGATTTTTGCTCCTGACCTAGTGATAAATTCTAGTCACTCCAGGGTGGCAAAGAGCTTGATGGAGATCAAATAATTTATGTCCACTAGCTGCACCACAGATCCTTGAGATTTTCCTTATCTTATCTCAAATTTAAAGAGAACCATTTCTAATCACCAGCCCATTATCTTTTCATTTTAGTTTTCTTGAGTGTTTCCAGTTGAATATAAATGAGAGTGCATGTTGATCAGTTATAAGTTGAAAAAGTTGCCCAATGAGATGATATTTCCATTTCTTCAAGCAATCAACCACCGCAAAAGCTTCTTTCTCAATTGTTGAGTGGTGTCTTTCTGTTTTTTACAGTTTTTAGGAAAAAGGCAAAAGGTCGTCCATTTTTTTTCAATGTGGCAGCCAAGGCAACATCAGAGGCATTAGTTCCTACTATTAAGGGAAGTTCCGGTGATATAGTCACAATAACATTACTCCTAGAAAAACTCCTCTTATAACCTCGGGTTCCTTGACTCTAGACACTAAGAACACCAAAGCACCAAGTTTAAGTTAGATTCAGAATGGTCCTTGAAACCTGGACATGAGCTTAGCCAAGTAAATTTCCACATCTCAGTT
>NW_027106992.1:24665-33727 GCF_000696795.3 Halyomorpha halys
CAAAGCACCAAGTTTAAGTTAGATTCAGAATGGTCCTTGAAACCTGGACATGAGCTTAGCCAAGTAAATTTCCACATCTCAGTTAGGGAATTTTATCTTTTGACACAGCAGTGGTCTAATCCCTCTTCCTGTTTATGAATTCTCTGGTGTTAGTTATTAAAGTTTGACTGACTTTGTTGAGGGCATTTCGAAACAGCACAGTCTTTGAGATATTATATAATTGGCATTGATGACATGTAGTAATAATATTTTTGATTTGCTTCCTTAACCCTGAAGCAATAAATTCTTCCTCAATCCTGTGATATGCCTATTCCAATGATTGTTGCCAGTATTTATTTCCATAATGAGCTGATTTAATAATTATTGGGGAACTGCTATTTTCTAAAACTTTTTCTAAAATCTTAGATTTATAATTTGGCCAATGTATTAAAATTTTTAGAGTTGTCGAGCCAAAATTATATGAGAACGGTGTCTTACTTTTGTTGGTGAAGTGTATCTTCAAAAACAGTGGGCTTGACCCTTCAACCTGGAGGCTAATAGTTTGGGATCTGTAATTAAGTTTGTTTCCCCCTGAGTATTATTAGTAGCTGGGCTTAATGTGACTGCAAACTGATTATCTTTTCCTGGTATATAATCTAATATGAAACACTGCCCATCTTAATAAACAATTGGATGGATTCTTACAAGTCTGCAAAAATGCCAATGCTTTGTGGTCTGACTTAACGATAATTCTGTAACCTGCTATGACTATCATATAATTTTTTCAGTCACAGTAATTTTCCTCTCATAGTTTTGCATTGTTTTACTGGTAAACTCCAAGCTTAATACCTCACCATTATCTCCCAACTGAAACAGATGACCTCATCTGTCACATCACATTCTAATATGAAGTCTCTAGTGTAATCTGGGTATCTTAGAACGACGTCGTTAGTCATTTCTGTTTTTATGGTGTCAAATGATGATTGATGGTCCATTTCCCATGACCACTTAGCATTGTTTCCCACTAACAGGTTTAGTTTAGTGCTGTGATTGGCGAATTTAGATTTGCGTCCATTATGCCCTTATCTTTTTTTATTCCTTCATCAGAAATAATTAACCCCAGGAAGGGTACTTCCTTTCTAAAAAATCTACATTTTCGCTTGTTAACTATGACTCCAAACTTATTTAAGTTTTTGAACAAAGCATTAATGTGTGTCAAATGGGCTTCAAAGCGAAAAATTATGATATCATCCACATTCAATCATATATTATACTAATATTCTGATGGTATCACATTAGCTAAAGCCTTTATTAGGACCAGCAATGAATTCATAAGACCATATGGAACCTGTTTAAACTGATATGTGCACTCTTAGAATAGAAAAGGTGTATATTGTCTGGTCATGGATTTTAAGTCAATGGTTGAGATGAATGTAGTATTTGCAATACTGGAAAATTTCAGTAATTTTGGGTGGGCAATCATATTCTGGTAGGATACTATTGTTCAAATGTCTTGCATTAATGCATGGTCTAACCTCTCCATTTTTCTTTTTGATGAATAGCAATGGATACATGCATTTCAATTTAGTGACTATGACTTAGGAGTGAATATTAAGAATTCAGCTACCATCAACTTTCTTGTGATCTCTTGCTAAGTCTTCAATTTTCCTTTTTTTTCTGTTTTTTAATACATAGATGTCTCCTGCAATATTTTAATCTCTAACTTGTTTTCACCTTCAGTTACCCTATTGGTAAGGGATTCTTTGCCCATTTCGCTTTTCCTCAGAATATTTTTTTGTTATTTATTTTTTAATTTTTTATTTGTTTTCCTATTATCCTTAATGTGTTCCTTTAATTGTTCTTCTATCTTATCACAAAAAAAAAACACAGTTACAAAAAAATTTGTAAGTCATAGAAGAAAATTGTTTTCTTAAATAAAATAAATACCAATAAATAAAAGTGTTCATTTTCAGTATCAGCACAATCAAAAATTAAAGCAGTTAATTTTACATTCAGCCAATATTATCAACTCAAATTTCAAAAAGATTTTTTTTTTTGTAGACCTGAGTAATTGATATATATTATATAATAAAAACTAAAGTCATTTTCAAATTGTAATATTTTTTTGAAAATCTGACTTCACATGGTTAGGGCAAATTTTAACTAAATAGATCATTTGTTATGGAAATTGAGAGGGTATTGATCAAACATCCTCTCTCTACTGAATATTTCAATAGAATAAAACTCAATTATAATCAATTAGCTGTACATTAACTTAAAAAGGGGTTATGACTTAATTGAACACCACTAAAATTTTGATGGAGCCAAAAATACTTAGGAAATATGTTAACCCATTTGCATCATAAGCGAGTATATGTGAGATTGGTGAGTATTGGAGAAGGGAAAAGAGTATTGAAACGCTGTACTTCAAATCAATGATGTCCCAAAATAGGTTCATGGTAATTTTAAGAAAATTACACTTTGCTAGTAATGAACGTTTGCAGTGTGATGATCCCTTATGTAAAATTAGACAGATAATGGACATGATCAAGGAAAGCTTTAAAAAAGTATTGACGCCAAGCCAATATGTTTCCTTGGATGAGCCCTTGATGAAATGTAGAAGCAAAATATATACATAAGGGTTTATGAAGGAAAGGATAAGTGTAAAAAGGGTCTAACTACTATACTAGAAAAAAATGTTTTAAATAAGATAAAGAAAGAAACTTGTTAGAAAAGGGCCATTGTTTATGTATTAAAAACTGGTATAGTTAACTTTATTTATATAATAAACTGTATAAATTTTAAAAAAATGTTTGTGGCATGTTGAGAACCAATAGAAAACATATGTCTAAAGCTTTAGAAAGGAGAAGATTAAAACGAGGTGAAGCAACTATACTACAATGTAAAAATAATGTGCTTCACATTTCTCAAGCAAATACACCATAAAAAAATGAACATTTATACCATGTTCATCATGATCACAAAGATTTACCAGTCAAAATTTTTCAATCCTTATTGAAACAACTTCATCAAAGAAAGCTCGCAGATGCTATGTAGTTTATTAGAAAAAAAAAGAAAAGATACATTTTATTACTGTGATAATTTCCATGAGGCATTATGCCTTGACCATTTCAAATAACGTCATGTTGTGCATACAATTAGGTTTCAATCCTCTTGTTGTTAATCTATAATGAAGTGAAAAATTTTTATTCATGAAATATTGCTTTTATTTTTCATATTATGAAACATTTTCATTTAAATACAATAAAAATTATTTTGGTGATAAAACAAATTTTTCAATTTTCTGTATAATAAAAATGGGTTAAACCGAAAGGAATGTGCTTGGATCTACATTCATTAAATTTATATTAAAAAGTTTGAGATCTATTCCGGTTTATAAAAAGCCACTTGACTTATAAAAGTAATCTTTTATAAAATTGTTACTTCGGCTGTAAGTTACCCATTAAATAATAATGCCTTAAAACTACTGTCACTGAAAATAAAATATTTGGCTCCAAGAATGAAAAGATGACTAACACAATGTGGGATTGCATAACTTGCATTAGCTAAACATAATTGGGGTTTTTATATTCCAGTAATTGTAAAAGGAACTCACTCAAGTTATTGGAAATGAAGGAAGGTATTTAACAACTTACCTCATGTAAAACACTTCTAGTGGCTTCATTCATTTTATCAAGTTCATCAATACAACAGATACCATTGTCAGCCATTGCTAATGCTCCTCTGATTAAAACAAATTTAAATAAGAATATTGTAAAAATAAAAATGTATAATTAACATTAACATGATATATACAAAATAAAAATTATATATATAAGAAAAATTACATTTGAAGGACAAGTTGTCTAGTCACAGGATCTTTTACTACATAAGCAGTAAGTCCAACAGCTGAAGATCCTTTTCCAGTTATGTACTGTGACCTTGGTATTAGGTCATATACAAGTGACAGGAGTTGTGACTTGGTGGTTCCAGGATCACCACATAATAAAATGTGGATTTCTGATCTGAAATTAAAGAATAAATATAATTAGAAATGTTAGACAAAAATATCCTGAAATATATATAAATAAGTTACAAGCTGTCAGCTTATTGAGTACCTGATCAGCTGTTCAATGAATATATATAGGGGGATGGATCCCGTAAATAAATAGTCTTGATTTGATGTTTAGAGTGTGTTAATCTATCTACTTTTTTCCTTTTTTTATAAATCTCTTCCCGGAGTAACGTGGCTGGTGCCTAAACCCGGCAATGAGTGCGTAGGTTGAAATTCATAAAAAAAATATTTGTTTTCTTTTGCCCTTATTTGCTTTTCATCAAGTTTATCAAATAACCATTTAAGATGCCCCAACACAGAATATTATGGGATCCAGTCCTAACACTGACAAGCAACCCAGTGACGGAAGCTCCATAGGTTGCGGAACTTACACCACTACCGACAACGATATTGGCAGCAACGCATGCTTATTTGCTAAAATGGATAAAAATTCGTACATCTACTTTCCAGGACCTGAAGCAAGCAATTTCGGATTTAGAAAGGTTCACTGGAGAGACGGGCTAAAGAACTGAACTACTTTATCAAGGGAGACGACCAACTTATAGCTCGAATAGAAGCAAAGGTAGAGGAAGACTCACTGAACAAAGGAAATGCAGTTTGGTTGAAAGCTGCCTTGGTATGTAGGATTAAGAGGAGTATCCTGAACCAAATACTAACAGACAAAGAAACTAACTGGCCTTAATTAAAGAAAACGATAGTGCTGGGGGATAGCAAGAAGAAATACTGGGTTGTAATTGACTACAAGAAATGAGAATACGGTAGATAAAAAATATCCAATACCCCAATTGGAGGACATCCTGGATAGGTTAGGTGGTGCAAAAATATTTAGCACACTGGATTTAAAAGCAGTGCACTACCAGATAACAATGCACCTGAAAGATTAGCACAAGACAACATTCACATTGAGCGAGGACATTACAAATTTACACAAATGCCGTTCGGATTAAAAAATGCTCCCATCACATTTCAGCGCCTTATGGATGACCAGTTAGTATTCAGTAAATCGGAGGCCAGCGTGTTTCTAGGAATAAGGCAATTTGGATTAAAATTATCCAGAGAAAAATCACTACTAGGTCAAAAGCAGATTAATATTTTAGGACATACAATCTCAAAGTAGGGAGTCAAACCAGATGCTCAGAAAGTGGAAGCAATACAAAGGATGACGGTACCGCAAGATGTGAAAGGAGTCTGAAGACTATTAGGTATCTTGAATTATGACCCATGGTTTATGCGGGGATGGAGGAGTACCTCTTAATAACAAATTAAAGAAGGGGAGGAAAATCATTGTGACACTAGTTATAGAGGACAATATTAGGCATTGCTTGGAGCAGCTGCAGTCAGAAAATTGTAGGAGTCCTTAGCATGGGTTTTAAGGAGGAAATAGTTGTTGAATAAGAACAATCTGGATATTATATACAGACCAGGGAAGGAGAACAAAGTCACCAACTGATTGTTGCAGGCTATATTGGTGAACGCGATAAAAACACAAGGGAACCATTGGGGAGTATGCTGCAGTTTCTGTGAGAATGGACTCCTGGAGAGGAGGGAGAAGATGATATGGCGGAAGATACAAACCACGAAGAATCATTGGCGAGGGAGAGCCTGATGGATGAAAGACAAAAAGAGATGGTGAAATTGAAGAGAATGTCAATGACAAGCAGAGACAAATTATATGGAAAGCCAGGACTAAAGTGTAAGATTATAACCATCTGGTCAAAACAGAGGGCTAGTAATCTTAGTAAGCTTTCTTCAAGAATAAGTAAATTCATTTTTGTCTAGTTTTTAATTTAGAATTTTGTTTGAATAGTGCATGCAGTAGATTTAGTTACAGAAATAGTGACTAGTCATTTTTTCTTAGTATGTAGACCTTATGTCATTCTCTAATGTTAGAATGTTAGATCTAAGTGTTGTAGTCAGACTGTATGTGGGATGGTTGAGTAATTGAAGTATATTGGATGGCAAGTTTCGGTCCTCAGTGTAAAAGCAATGTTTTAGAACTTTTCATTGTTCAGTTGAATCGTCCATTGATGGCACCAATCGTGAAATTTTGTCGTGTATGAATGTCATGTATAAAAGTGCTACAATTATAGATCCCTGAGACATACCAGCTAGGATTGGTCTGCTGTAAAATCTTATCGTAAAATGGAGAAAAATATGAGTTTAAGAAATGAATGAAATGTCAAGTAGTATGTGTATTGAAGCAGTCTTAAGGTTAAAGAAAGTCCCTGGTGCCCAACCTTATCAAATGCTTAGGTGAAATACAATAATCTTATAGTATTTTCTGTAATTTTTCAAAAATTGTAGAAGATTAGGAGTAAAGATATTGGTCTGTATGAAGGGTTACTTATGTATTTTTTTAAATCATGGTTATATGAAAATACTTCCACTATAGTAGCAATTTTGTAGTCTGAAGTATTGATTAGAGATTATCTTAAGGAACACTAGAGCCTTTTTGAGCATTTGCTGGAGTGCCTCAGCATTTATTAAGCCATGTCATGAAAGTGTCAGTTGTGGCATATCTAACGTATGATTAACTAGGGTTCCATGTTCTGTATTTGTGAAGTGAGTATATGGTGTAAAGACAGAAGAAATATGGTCAGCAAACAGCTCCCATTTTTCCTTATACGGCACAGCCCGATATTCATCCTCTTTTTTAAGAGATGCTGAAATCTCATGATACTTCAAAGAGTTTCTATGTGTGCTTCCGTAAACTTCATTTGTCTGTTATCAAGAGGTATTTAATATATCCTAGTTTGCCTGGTTAAATTTAGCAATCAGTTGTTTCAGTTCATAATTAAGTTTGTTAAATATCTGTCTATCTGATGGTTCTCTATTAGTCTGCTATATCCTAAGTACTCTTCTGTCAGTTGTGATTAGATCCCTAATATACAGCAGATAGCTAGATAAATTATAATTTTTTTGCATTTTGGTTACACTACAATACTAGCTTCTTGTTGTAAGGCCATTTTGATAGGAAATTAATTACACGTTTCGGCTTGAAAAATGTCAATAAGTGAAAAAAATGATTCCATGGTCCTGTTAAAACTTGCTTGAACTTCTCATACATATGATAACCTTGATTTCAAACAGTTATCAAACTTTAGGCAAAGAAATAAGCAACTTACTTTTTTTTACCATGAACTTCTTCTCCCAAAATACTGCCACTTTTGTGAATTTTGATTTTTTTCTTCACTTACATTAGAAATACAATAGTTTAAATTATGAAAAAATTCAAAAATTTCAAATTTCAAGTAAAAAAGAACAAGCATGCATTTATTAGTAAGAATATTTACTCTAGTTGACTACAGCTCTGTGGCCATTGGAAAGAAGTTGTCCCAAGGTTTGATAACTGGAACTGCAAGGTTTCCTTTAAACGGCGGTTCCAAAGCAGGGCTGAAAAAAAGAGTAAGGAGATCCCCTAGAACTTCTTGTACCTTTTGCAAAAAAACCCAGGGGAATGGATGACAAGTCTAAGAGGCAAGGCAATTAGTGGGTTCGATGTTGCAATTGTGCCAAGCAACTATTCACAAACCCAAATGGCAGGGGCACAGTGCAGTGCACTAAAGGAGAAGATTATTGTTCTCCTTGTTATAGATGAGTCGAGATTTCCACCCATTGTTTGACAGTCCCAGCTATAGGATGGGTGGCTGCATCCTGACCTGTATCCACTAATGAGCTAGAGACTCATTGACTACTATAATCCCTGATGTTGACATTGGAGAGGGTATTATCCTTCACACTAGAGATGCTAAGGAACTCCTTAAAGTTGTAAGGGTGGCTGTTGGATTTGTATAATCCATTTTTTTCGGTTATTTTTTGTTTTCTATGAAGTCGGGGTCAGGGTTCTCATTTTTCGATGCCCCCTTAACCGCGTACACAGAAAGACCAAAAAGACTGCGATGCTGCCTGAAATTATCTATGCAACATGCAAGCTAGGACCTAACTTGCCCCTACTACCAAGGTATATTCAAGAAGACATGCTGGCCAGCCTCTGATCAAGAGAGGCGTTTTTATGGATACTAAGTCAATTCCACAGTTTTCACTATTTAGCCTATTATCAACCTGGACGAGGGAAGCGGCTGTAAGACGCTGAAGTAACTGCGGCAGCAAGACTTTAAACTACCATCACAGATAAGCTACCACAATAAATTCATATGAGATACCCTAAGATCTATTCTTATATTGTATTATTAAATAATTATCATTTTACTAACTGCACTAACACAATTTGTCACTCAAGAGATCAACAATGGATTTAAAGAAAATATATGTATATGTTTACTGATAAGCAGCCAAATGTTTCTTAATTTTAGCCCGAGGTGTCCACACAAATTTAGAATAATATTTCAGCATACATTCAGGGTTCCTGCAGTAAGGCACAAGCAGGCTCTAATGTAAACAATGGCTGCCTTCTTTCCTGGCAGGTGACTGTCAGATGAGACCCTCCTTAAGAGGCTCCAGGTTCAGAATAGGGAGATGATGGAGATCTACAACTGGAGAGTTCACCATACTAAAGACATGAAGAAAGAATTCTATTCAGTTCTTAGAATCCCAGTATCCTGTCTTGAGAGTTTGAGGGCACAAGGAATGCAAATTGGATATGGCCTAAGTGTGACCCTCAGACATATACAGAGGAACCTTCCTATCGAGGTGATATCCGAGGAGGCACCAATCCAGACTGAGGCCTCTACAAGTGGAGTAGGGACCTATACCTCCAGTTGACACTGGACCCAGAAGCAAATCCCTACAGGGTTATGGCCCAAGGCTCGGACATCAATCATCAGGATTAATCAAGAGCATGAAGCTCCTGCAGATCAATCTACACCAATGCATTGCTGCATGTGGTGTGCTCCAACAGTATACCAGAGAGAGGATATTGATATTATTCTAATGAAAGAACCTTTCCTTTTAAAAGCAGGCTCAAAGAGACAACATAAATGGCAAAATATTATAATTAAAAGATCCTATTGAAGGGCAGAATATGGGTCAGATCAAAAACGAGTAATCA